>NC_133618.1:447478107-447563107 GCF_048593235.1 Sminthopsis crassicaudata | reverse complement strand
TGGGTAGATCTGAGCAATTAGAGGAAGTATGACATAGTGGAAAGGATACTGGATTTGGTAGGTGAGAACATAGGTTTAAATCCTGTCTTTGACACTTACAGACTCAGTGATCTGAGGCAAATCCCTCTTTTCTCTGGTCTTGGTAAACTAGATAGACTTGGAGAATCTTTTAGAACTATAATCTGTGAAATTATGGGACAGGAGCTTCCATGGCCAGAGACTGAGGATCCCATGCCCCATTCCCTTGTGAATGAGTGTAAGACAGCATAGTATAAAATTGTCACAAGGATGAGCTGACTTAACACCCAGTCAATAATATCCAAAAGTAATTTCTCCTAATAGTCATTGGGCTAACTCAATCCAATACTCTGAACATGAGTCAATTTGCTGACTCTATGGACAATTAGGAGGGTAGGTAGGGGAGGATATAGGAGAGCCTAAGTAGTTCACTTAGTACATTGTATCTGTATCAGGTAATTTTGGTTCATTCCACTCTATTCCACACAATCATTCTCTGCCACTGTCCCCACTGAGGCAAACAGGGTTAAGTGACTTGTCCAGTGTCACACAGCTTGTAAATATTTGAGGCTGGATTTGAACTCTGGGTATCTTGACTCAAGGCATGGCAGTCTATCCATTGCACTACCTAGCTGTCATCTTTAAAGAGTCAGATGATACAATGGATGGAGCTCTGGATGATGAGTCATGAAGATCTGAATTAAAATCTAGCCTTAGACACTTATGTGATCCTGAGCAAGTCATTTAATCTCAGCTTCTTAACTGTATAATGAGGATAATAGTAGCACTGCCCTACCAGAATTGTTTTAAGGATAAAATATTTTTATAAACGCACACATGTAAATATTTATATAGTGTTTTTTTCAAACCTTCAAATGTTTTATATAAATGCTTGTCCTCCTTGGTTTCAATGGTTTGGGTCAAGCCCTCTTCATCTCAGTACATAATTTGGCTTGATTTGTTATGGTCAAAAGTTTTTCTTCCATAGTGTATAGTACTCAGGTGATGAGCCACACTTAGCTATGGTGATCCTACAAACATACACAGCCTGACATAAGGACATAGTCACAGGCTTCCTGTTTCTTTGGACATACCAGAGGTCATCTCTTTGCCATCACACCTCACCACTCCCTCACCCCTGCATGCCCAACCCCACAGGCTTAAAGTACTTGGAAACTCCTTCCATATACAAAGAGTCTTGGAGTTGTTCATCCTTTTCAAAGATCCCAAATGAGTGATTTTATCTTTTTGTGAATTGCATTCAAGTGAGATGGAGTTACACAAATTGTTAGCCTCACTCTCTCTTCCAGAGTCATCTAATTCCATTGGAAAGAAAAAAGTCAGGATGATTGGGATACAATGGACATCATGTCTTACTAAGCTCTAAACACTCTACTGTACTGGCTTTAGCTGCTTTTATATTGGAACAATTCCTTTGAGGACAGTACTTAGTGGACTAGTCCACCTAATCTGCTGGATCTAATCTGAAGAATTAATTAATCAATTGACAAGCATTTGGAAAAATGCATTTATTATGCACTAGTCATTGTGCTAAGTGTTAGGGATAGAAAGAGAATGTGAAAACTGTCCCTCCCTCAAGGAGCTTAAAATTCTAATGGGCCAGACAATATGTACATATGAAGGTATACACAAGATTAAAAACTATGCAGATGCAGGATAATCTGAAAAGGGACAATACAACTAGTTAGGTATTGTTGAGGGAAAGCTTCCTTTGGGTTCAGTTTGCGTTGGATATATAAAAAGCTAAACAAAACCCAAGTTTTCAGTGAAACACATACCACAAAATATGATATATGAAACTTTGATTTATAAAAAACCTTTTATTTAGTGAGTTACTCTTCATATTAATAAGTATTCTTCACTTTAGAAAATCATAGTAATCTTTATATTGAATTGGTAAATTATTCTCAATATATCTAAAAGTAGTATCACTTATCAGTGACCAGTTCTGACTCTAGGCTATGGATTAGGAAACATGTTTCCTACATCTTGACAATCAGGTGATGACTAGAAGTGTAGAAAGAGATGTACATTTTTAGGAAGGTTTAATCAATAATACATAGTAACAGTAGCCAGTAAGTTTCTCGAGTTTGCCTTTCTTTGTATTGCAGCATTTAAAATAATGCCTGACACATGGCAAGGACTTAATAAATATTTACTGGCTGACGAGTAGAATGAATGCTGGCTTTGGAATCAAAAGACCTTAATTACAATCCCAGTTATGCTACTTACTACTCTCATGACCTTCAGCAAGTCACTTAACTTTTCCCATTTGTAAAATAAGGAGGTTATTAAGTGATCTTTGAGTTCCTTTTCAGCTTTAAACCCATTCTAATAGTAATTTGGAATTTTGCTTTCAAAATCATTAACTGATTATATATCCTATCCATACTGCTACTGATCTAGGTCTAGTCTCCAAAGAGATGGAAGAAAGAAAAGAATTTATATATACAAAAATATTCATAGCAGCTCTTTTTATAATGGTGAAGGACTGGAAAATAAGCTAGTACCAACTGAATTGGCTAAACAAAGTGTGTTATATGAATGGAATGGAATATTATTGCATTGTAATAAATTATCAAAAGGCAGTTTCAGAGAAACCTAGGAAGACTTGTAAAAACTGATGCAGATTGAAGTAAAAAGAAACAGGACAATTTATACATTAATGATAATATTTTAAAGACATATGGCTTTGAAGGCCTAAAGATCTCTGATCAATGCAATGCCTAACTCCTATTCCAAAGGACTGAGGTAAAGCCTATTACCCAGAGGTGATAAACTCAAGAAGAAGAATATGAGACATAATCTTTTTGATATCACTTGTTTGGGAATTTGTCTTGCTTGACAATACATATTTATTATAGTGTTTAATAATTTAAAAAATGATCTTTTTATCTATTATATATTATACTTCTCCCCCTTCTCCCATTATTCTGAAAAGAGGGAACTGAGAGCATTAAGAACAATATTTGTTAATTTTTAAAAGTTCTAAAATTTTAAAAATCCTATGCTAATTGGTCAGGGCTGATTGTGACTACCCTGGTCTGTGTCCCACAGATCTAGTATTTCTGATGAGCAGAGGGGGAAGCAGACTGGAGTTCTTGCCCTGGGCGGCCAGCCATGAAACGGGAGGGCTGTGGTGGCTGGCAGGCTAGTGACTTCAGCATTTCCTTCCTTTCTGGAAGCAAGCAACAGAAGGGGGAGGGACCCTATGGCTAGCGGCTCGTGAGCCATTCTCCTGAGATTCTGGACCTTAATTACCTAGCCAGCCTGGGAGTTTCAGCACAGGAAGGCAGAGCTGGCCTGTGGGTTCCATCTGTAGCCTGTGGAGATACCCAAGTTTCCAGCCAGGTGTTGCTATGCATTGTTCTCATGTGGAGCAGCAAGAGAAGTTTAATTAAACTGCTAATTACCCTGACTTTTCATTGGGCCATTATGGGCAATGATTAGAATCAGCCTTAACATTTCCTTCCTTTTTATAAAGACTTTCAAATCAGTGTGTACAAGCCTCCACTTCTGTGTTTTCCTTGTTCCACTCACATGGATATCTCTGGTTGTGATTATGTCTATAGCAGAGCTGTCAAACACACAGCCCTTACTTCATGTAGCCCATGACACTTCTGAGTGCTGCTGGAACTGGATTAAAATGTAATTGAGAAATATTAACAAAATAATGTAAAATGGATATAATAATAATAACTATCTCCCAGGGTTGCTGTTATAATTATTATGAGATAATAATTATAAAGTGTTTAGCCCAATAAGTGCATATAGTAACTGGTTATATAACATTAACTATAATAATATAATGATAATGTAGTTCCACTCACCTACCTGAAGGCTTTCTGACCATGACTAGGATGCCCACCTTGTTAGTAGAGTAGAGAGCTTCAGGTTGACTTGAATCTCTGTTTTGTATTATCTCTATTTTGTAGGTGAGCAAACTGAGACTGAAAGACTCTGACCCAGGGCTGCACAACTAATAAGTTGAGAGAGAGACAGAATTGGAATTCAAGTGGTACAGTGGACAGATTTCTGGGCTTGGAGTTAGGAAGACTTGTCTTCCTGAGTTCGAATCTGGCTTCAGACAGTGTGTGTGATCTTGATCGACTCATTTAATCCTGTTTGCCTCAGTTTCCTTACTTATAAAATGAAGTGGAAAAGGAAATGGCAAACCATTCCAGTACATTTGCCAAGAAAACCCCAAATGGTGTCAGGATGAGTTGGATATTACTGAAATGACTGAACAACAAATAATTATAACAAAAATGATAATAGTAGCTAGCATTTCTTTACATGTTTCATTTAATCTTCTCACCACTCTTAAGGAATAGGTTCTATTAGAAATCTCATTTTTATAAATGAACCTTTAGGGATTTCCCCAGGGGTCATATAAATAGTATATGTCTGAAGTGTGATTAATTCAGGTCTTCCTGAATACAGGTCCAGCACAGTTGCCTTTCTGTGTCTAAGTTTTCTTGTATTTAAAATGAAGGAATTGGATGCTATTTACTTGGATTCAATAGGCTGTTATATGTGCCAGGAGACCCTATGGTAGATAAGTGATGGAAACACAAAGGCAAAAGTGAAATAATCCCTCTCCTCAAAAGCCTTATATTCCTGGGGATGAGGAAGAAAATGTAGACAGATAAGTAAATACAAAATATATTCAAGATAGTTAAATTCATGATCCTTACCTTTAAAGTTTTTTGGCTTTTAACCTCCAGTAAGAAAATTGGGCATTTGTTTAGTTCTCTACCCATAAGTTAGAGCAAGGTAAGGCTGGTTAGTGCCTGAGCAGAGCCCAGCTTGTATTCTTTGATCTTCAGAAAAGTCAGTCAATTTGAAGCCCATAGGGTTGGCATGGGGCATTGAAGGAGGGCAGGTAAAAATAGTGGGCTGGGGATGAGGGGGAAATGGGGAGGGGAGAGAACCACTTAAAAGAAAATTCTTTAAGATAAACTGGAAGAGGAATTCTAAGACAATGATGTCTTCCCTGTGGAGCAGGAAAGGGTGTGGATAGCAAGAACTATCTTATTAATATCCTTTCTTCTTTGTTTTTATTTATTGGGCTAATAAAATCTAAACACTGTAAAAAGTTTTAAAAGGAAGTTGGTAATGTCTACAAAGAGGTCTTAAAGTGGCTTTGTATCAAGCAGCTAGCCACCCATGGAAATCCCATCTGTGGCATTGGTGTGTAGGATGGATGCTTTATAATTTAGAAATTGAGCTTTGTGGAGGTTAGTGTGAATGGAGTTGTAAACAAAACCAGGAATGCCTGGTTGAGGTGATGTTTAAGGGTCTTGCCAGCTCTTATAGTCTATGTTTTGAGGTTTGTTTCTGCTGTAATAATCTGTAATTCCACTGGAAGGAGCAGATGAATGCTTTGTAGTCATGTAAGCTACTATTATTAAAGCTGATATATTAATATTATTATAGTAATAATAAAACTTATTATCAGGGTGTAGTGTCCAGAGCACTGAAGGAAGAATGCCCCCTATAAAATCTAGCTTTATGAAAGAAAGACTTCCTTTTTTCCCTTCCCTTCCTTCCTTCCTTCCTTCCTTCCTTCCCTCCTTCCTTCCTTCTCTCTGTGCATGGAAGATCTTAGTAGTTATTAAATTCTTGTTGATTGATTGAATTTGGGCTCTCATCTGGGCTCTCATAGCTGGACCTCAGGATCATTATCCGTAGAATTGCAGATATGGACTAGATCTCTAATGTTCTTTTCTGAACCTTATGATCCCATGAATCCCCATTTTAAGATAAAGGTATAGGATCATAAAGCTGGAAGGTAACTTAGAGCTGGAAAGTCAATCATTTTACAAATGAAGACACTGAGGCACAGAATCATTAAGTGACTTGCTCAGAACCACAGGGCTAGTAGAATTTGAAGCCATGTTTTCTTGACTCCAAGTCTAGTATCTTATTCATTATACCACATTGCCATTAGCCAATTTGTTCCATTCTGCTAGTGTCTTTTGAAACAGGCTAGCTCTGTGCATAGGATTATTGGGCCTATACTGACTATGTTATTAACTTTGGCATCACTCTAACCCTGTTTTTCTGGCTTGCCATGGTACCCCATATTCTCATCAGTTACTTATTTGGATTAAGCTATTCTAGTCTCCTATTAAGATGCGATCATGAATTATGCCCAAAGGGCTATAAAACTGTAATACCTTTGATCTAGCAATATCACTACTAGGTTTGTATCCTAAAAAGATTATAAAAATGGAAAAGGACCCATATGTAAAAAAAAGTTTGTAGCAGCTCTTTTTGTGATGGCAAAGAAATTGAGGAGCTGCCCATCAATTGGGAAATGCCTGAACTAGTTGTGGTATATGGATGCAAGGGAATATCATTGAGGTATAAGAAATGATGAACAAGTTGATTTCAGAAAAACTTGGAAATTAACTGATGCTGAATGAACTGAGCTGAACCAGGAGACCACTGTATACAACACTTGCAATGATCCATTGTAATAGACTAAACTCTTCTCAGCAAGCCAATGATCCAAGACAATTTCAAAGGACTAATGATGGAAAATACTATCCACATCCAGAAAAAAAAAACCCAAACAAAAAACAAACTATGGAATATGAATACAGAACAAAGCATATTATTTTCACTTTTTATTTTTTTTCTTGTGGAAATATGTTTAATATGACCTACATCAGATTGCTTGCTGTCTTGGGGAGTTGGGAGAGAAGGGGGGCAGAAAAAATTAGAACTTAAAATCTCATAAAAATGAATGTTGTAAACTGTTTTTACATGTAGTTGAAAAAAATACTATTAAGTGGGAAAAAAAAAGATGTAACCATGAAGTCTAAAAAAGGGATATCCTGTTGGGTAACCATTAGCATCTTGATGTGAATTAATTTTTATTAGACTAGCTTCAGGCACCTAGAAATCACGAAGGAACCAGACAGGAATGGCTTATAACCAATATCAATTCACATTTCTATGGATCTTTAAAGGGATTTCAAATTAACCCATGAGGTGAACAACCATTTTGCAGATGGGAAAATTGAGGCTTATTCAAATTCACATAGGAGATATATATGAATTAGGACTTGAATTTAGGTTTTCAAATTCTGAGGCAATATGGTCATCTTCTTCCAAATAGGAGAAGGGATAGAAGAAAGGGGACAGGACAAAGAAACAATTATTGAGTGATGAATCCTAAGTAGCTCCTAAGCACCAAGGAAGTTTTACTAACTCTTGTGTGCAACTCTGTCTAACTTTACTCATGATTAATATACTCAAGAGTGCCTGGGATCTGCTTGTTTGACAAAGGCCATCATTTCCTTTTGTTCTCCTAAGTATGAAAATGTAACCCAGTATCCTGTAGCCATTCAGTGAGCCTCACCTAGCTGGGCAGCTCCTCCTTGGGTCTTATTGTTGTGGCATGTGCTAAATAAGGACAAAAATGGAATGATAAGTCTTGGATGTGAAAGGTGTGTCCACTGCTTTTAATTACAATAGATTGTATTTAGTTTTCTTTCCTTTTTTTTTTTTTTTTTACCCCTGAGGCTGGGGTTAAGTGACTTGCCCAGGGTCACACAGCTAGGAAGTGTTGTGTCTGAGACCAGATTTGAACTCGGGTCCTCCTGAATTCAAGGCTGGTGCTCTATCCACTGCGCCATCTAGTTGCCCCCGTATTTAGTTTTCTATGAATGAGAATCTCATAGATTTTTAACAGACTTTAAAGACATGGTTTTTCTACTACACAAAATTTTTGTTATAGGGTTATAGAATTTTTGTCTTTAGTGTCAAAAAAATTTGCTATATTTTGCTTTCATATTACATTAATTTACATTCCCCCCTAAAGTAGTTAGGTGGAATAGTAGATTGAGTGCTGTGTTTGGAGTCAGGAAAATCTGAGTTCAAATCCAGTCTCAGACTAGCTTTGTGATCTTAGTTCCTTAATTTCTGCCTCAGTTTCCTCAGCTGTAGAATGTGGATAACAATAACAGCATCTACATTCTATGATTATTGTGAGGATCAAATAAGATATTTGCAAAGTATTTGATACAGTTTTTGGTACATAAAAGGTACTTAGTTAATGATTGTTTCCTTTCTTCTTTCTTTCCTCCAACCTACCCCAAAGACTATTCCTTACGGGAAAGGATAAAAAAGAGAGAAAGAAATCAGTTCAGCAAACTAATAAACTGTGACTGTTATACATGAATATAGTATACATGAATGCAGAACATGGTAACATGATAAATGCCTCCTTAGGAGGCTGACATCAGGAAAGTGCTTACCTATGACCCTGGTCATCAGGTGGAGGTATTGGACATTAGGGAGAGCATGAGGGACATAACCAAAAAGATCCTTTTAGAAATCAGAACCTTAGAGCTAAAAGTGATCTTAGAAATCAACTCATCTAACTTCCTTATTTTATATACAGGGAAACAATGCTCCTAACAATGCCATTGTATACATGAAGTTCTGCATTCACAATCCTTCACCTTTCCAAGAGAAGAGATTTTGGGATTTGATACCTAAAAGATCATCTATTTCAACTCTCATATTTTACTCATAAGGAAATAGATTGACAGGTGAAATAAATGATTTGCCCAAGATGACACAATTACTTAGCAGGTTATCTTATTTTAGAATCAAACCCAGATCTTCTTAGTTAAATCCTGTGGTCTTTCCATTATTTATTTCATCTTGAGAAAGATAGGGAAGAAACACGGTTGACATTTGGAACAGGTCAACCAAAGTGAGGGTCTGGGGGAAAGGTATGGGGAACAGTTTGGATTGGAGTGGAAAGGAGAGGAATGCAGCATTGACTGGTGCAATTCTGGAAAAGAGGAAAGTGACTATGGAAGGAGACTGGGAGCAGACACTTGCACAGCCTCTGGCTTTCCCTCGTATCATTGTTGTTTGTCTTTTGTTCTTGAAGAAGACCATGACATCAGAGAAGTGATAACACGACATTCGAGTGAATTGAATGAAACTCAGGTAATGATGTAGAAAATGAGAAAGGGATTCCCCAGAAAAAGGATTTGATTTCTAAATTGGGAACAGTAGCCTGACTGCCCTTCAGTGCCATAATGATGGGAAAGATCTAGACTTGCAAAGGTTCTAAGGACCAGGATAGTTTCTTATTACAATGTCAGAAAAGGAAAAAAAAAAGCAGAAAGACCAGAAAGAGAACCAGAAGGAGCCTTCCTGTCTAGTGCAATGGAAAGAGGACTGAATTTAGAATCAAAAGACTGAATTCAAATCCTAATCCTGTCACTTTCTATCTGTGTGACCCTGAGAAAGTAATTTTTTCTCTTAAGGACTTAGTTTTTCATCTTTTCCAGTTTTCAGATGCATTCAGTAACATGCAAAATCTGAAAAACTTTTCAATTCTACTTTCCCCAAACTGTTCATATCAGATCCTGCTCCCAGGGAAACATGATTTCTCAAGTTTGAATTGGCATGTCCTTAATGACATGTGTGTGTGTGTGTGTGTGTGTGTGTGTGTGACCATTGAGTGTGAAGGAATAGTAGAGAGAAGCAGGGAGAGGAAAACAATAGGATGACCAAGATATAGTAGAAATGGCATTGTTAGGAGCCAGGACAACTAGATTCTGGGTTATGCAGCAGGCTTACCCTGTAACTTTGGGCAAATCCCTCTACTTCTCTACATCTCATCTTCCTTGTATATAAAATAAGGAAGTTAGATGAGTTGATTTCTAAGGTCACTTTTAGCTCTAAGGTTCTGATTTCTAAAAGGATCTTTTTGGTTATGTCTCTCCTGCTCTCCCTAATCCAATACCTCCACCTGATGACCAGGGTCATAGGTAAGCACTTTCCTGATGTCAGCCTCCTAAGGGGGAATTTATCATGTTACCATCTGTCCTGAAACTGACCAGCTTCTCACCACCTGGAGCAGCACCTCCTGACTGGACTCCCAGAAACCTTACTCCACTCTCAGCCTAATCTCTAGGGAGTCAATTCACTAAGCTTTAGAACTTTAACCCTGGGATGATATTATTTGGATTGGTGCATGATAAAGCAAAATTTCACATTGTCTTTTATATGTAGCCAAGACCAGAAGATCAGAGCCAAATATTTCCCCTTTTCTCATCTCCCTCACTTCTAGCCTTTTTATCTCTTATTTTGGATGTAGTAATCGGATCAATATAACCATTATTCCTGGAAAAATCATATGAATTGGCTACTCTTTGGATAAACTCACCATCCCTGTGACCCCTCAAGTAGTCCTTACCCTAGACACAATTCCCACATGTAAAGCACGTAACTGGTACATTGGCTAGTATGATAGACGGGAAGTCAAAAGGACCTGAATTCACTTACTAGCTAGGTGGTCTTAGGCAAATCATATATCCTCCCAGGCTCACATTCTTCATTTATAAATGAAGATAATAATAGTTTCTGCCTTGTAGCATTGTGATGAGGATCAAATGACATAATATCTATAAAACCATTTGTGAACCTTAAAGTGTTATATAAATATTATCAATATTGTTATATGTGCTGTCTCCTATTAGAATGTAAATTCGAGTGTAGAAGCAATCTTGATTTTGTCTTTGTAGTCTCAGTGGTTAGCACAAGACACTGAACAAAACCTTTTTCATTTATCCACCTTTTGAATTAATTAAAAGGTCTTTGATTAGTTTCAGAAAAGATAATGGGTAAACATTGCTATTTAATCAGGGTGTTCTTGCAGTCTACTGGAGAGAGCTCTTGAGGAAGAGGACCTGGGTTCAGATCTTACATCTAATCTTTATTATCTGGGTGATTTTGAACAAGTTACTTAATCTTTTAAACCATCAGTTTTTCATCATCAAGAGGGGCTGGCCTGGAAGTTCTACTTGGAGCTATTTATAGCCTTGGAAAAAGGAGCTCTAGGCTGAAAGACTGGCACCTTCCATTCTCTTCCTCTTCCTTTCCATCTCCTCCTCTTCCCTTCTCTTTCTTCCTTTTTCCTTTATTTCCCCTTCTTTCTCTCCTCTTTTCCTTTTTCTCTTGTCAACCTTTCCCTCTCCTCCCACCCCAATTCTAGATCTAAGAACCTATGCTGTTGCTTCCTCCTGATGTGGAGGATACCTGGGATCTTTCAAGCTTTGGTGTGAAGCATAAGCTCTCTCAAAGACTACTAAGCTGAAAAACCTTCCAATATAGGCCAAGTGATGGACTCCATTTCTGCCTTCCAAGGACTAGCCTAGCTAAGTTTGGAGAGGCTCATCACTAAGTGGACGGAGAAGCAGTGGATTTTTGTTGTTGGTACCATAGCTCAAAAGGTATGTCATGAAATTTGGAGGAGTTGCTAGCTGTGTGAGTGAAAGGACAAATTGTATCAGGAAAATCATGGCCTTTTGAAAGATGGAAATAGAAGGGTTTCTTTGTTAATACAACTGGGCTCTAAGACTCCAGAGAATTGAGGGGACAAGGTAACACTGGGTTGTGGCTCTATCCCTATCCTTCTACCTGAAAGTGGCAATGATCATTGGCTATAATAGTTTGATCTTCAGGTTTTGGAGACTGAAGTTTCCCCTTATTACATTAGAAAAGGGAGAAGAAAGGAGAAGAGAAGAGAAAAAAGAAGAAAGGAGGAGGGGGACGAGGGAGAGGAAGAAGAGAGAAAAAGGAAAAGTGGAAGAGAGAGGAAGAGAAGAGGAGGGAGGGGGCAGTAGGAGAGGAAAAGGAGAGAAGAATGAAAATGAGGAGAGAAAGGGGAGAAAGAGAGGGAAGAGTAGTGGAGAGGAGAAAAAAGGGGAAAGTGTGAAAGGGGATGAGGAGGATAGGGGGAGAAGAGGAAGGGAGGGGTCTCAGTCCTTCAGCTTGGAGTTCCTTCCTTCATGAGCCTGGGCTATAAATAGCTCCAGTTGGAACTTCACTCCTGACTCCTTCAGCAAAGTCAGCAGCCCCAGGACCTCTCAGCCTGAGATAGGAACCAGGAGAGCTTCATCATTAATCACCAATCTTTAATTAACAGCTCTGAGCCTGGAACAAAAGGTGCTTACCACAAGGATGCCAAAGGGCCCTGAACTCTCCCAGCCTGTTTTCATTTGGAGGACCCGATGGCCTTGGGGAGCCCAGACTGGCAGAGCACAGCTCCTGGCTCCTGGCAGGGAATAGGGGGGCTTGGAAGAAGAGCAGCTGGCAGAACCCCCGTATGCTCAAACCCTCTTTGCTCCCAGGCAGATTTGAGCTGACTCGACGTGGGTAGCCTTAGAAGGTCTCTGAGCTAGCAGCCGGCTAGCTGTGCATGTGTGGGGTGTGAGCCGAGCAGAATCCTGCAGCCCCATCTTTGTCTTCCTAAAGTTAATTCTTTGATTCTTTATTTTCTTTCCCACCATCCTGGAGCCCCAAAGTGGGGATGGACAGTACAGAGTCCCGTTATTGAAAGCAAAGGTTGATTAATTTGGAAGTGCAATGACTGACTTCCCTAGGCTTGAGTGGGGATCCCACAAACTAAGAGATTTCTTTTTGGACTAAGCCTGAGTTTCCATTCAGATGCATACCCTGTGAGAGGCAGAAGGCTAGGCAAGATGCAGCGATCCTGGAGAGGGAATTGTAAAATAGCGTGACAACATTTCAGATCTAGGGCTGGAAGGAATTTCAGAAATCAGCTAGTCCAGTCCCCTCAATTTACAAATATGCCTGAAGACCTGTAAAGTGATTTGGCCAAGGTCACAGGCTTCAGTCCCCTGCATGTCTGTGATGTATCCAAGTTTTCCCCTGGGCTTCACACAGAGGCTACACTAAATCACGGGCTGGTTCCTTTGGCTTTGGTCTTCAGAACAGAATCTGCTCAGGGGGGAGTTAGGGGTGGATGGGTGACAGGTATGTGTGTGTGTGTGTGTGTGTGTGGGGGGGGTCTATGGGTCTATGGAATCTGCAGCAGGGTTATAGTCTAGAGGTGAGTTCTGGCCAGAAAGAAGGGCTGCCTATGGTTCAGCCTCCCCAGGGTCAGATCTAGAGAGTGCTGCTGGAGGACACGTGTCCTCACTTGTGAACTCTTCAGGCTGACCTCTAAATATTGATGTATATTTTTGGAACATCCTTGGCTTCACCATTCTGTGCCTTTGCTGAGGACAAAGTGGAGATAAGCAGCACAGGGAAGTAACTGGCCTTAAGGAGGATCAGGAAAAGCTTTGGGTTTAAGGTGGGTTTTTAATTGGGATTTTAACAAAGCCAGGGAAGAGGAAGGGATGAAGGAGAACATTCCAGGCATAGAGGAAAGCCAGTGAAAATTCCTGGATTCAGGAGATGGAGTTTATTGTGGGAAAATCAGCAAGAAGGCCAGGAATAGTGAATAGAGCACTGAATTTGAAATTAAGAAGATGTTGTTCAGTCATATCCAGCTCTTTGTGATGCCATTTGGATTTTTTTTTTAAAATTGGCAAAAATACTGGACTGAAATGGGGTTTGCTATTTCCTTCTCCCAGATATTTTACAGATGGGGAACAGGATAAGGTGGCTTGTCCAAGGTCACCTATTTAAGTATCTAAGCTGGATTTGAACTCAGGTTCTTCTGACTCCAGGTTCTGTGCCCTATTCACTGCTCCACTTAGCTCCTAGAATTGTAAGGCTTACATTAAATTTCACTTTTGACTCTGAGTAGCTTAATCTCTCAGTGCCTCAGTTTCCTCATCCACAAAATTCAGGGTTTGGAATAGGTAATCTCATTGGTTAACCTCTAGCTCTTAATTATACATCACCAGATCTCTAAAATTCCTTTTAGCTCTAACATTTGAATGGATTTGATTCTATTTCTTTTCACTCTAATAGTCCTACATGGATGTCCCTTCTAGTCAGTCCCACTCACTTTTTAATGATTCCCTAAAATATTCTCCTTAGAGTGTCTCTGGAAGAGAGGCTGATGATTTTGAGTAACTCTGCCTCACTTAACCCCAATTCATACATGTCAAGATATCATTCTATGATATTATTGTTCCTCTTTAAAAATGAGGGATGAACAGCTTACAATAGCTTTAAACCTGCTGCAGTTTCCTCAATCCCTCCTACTCCCATCCAATCCTTCTTGCTCTACCTCCAATTTAGTTCC
The DNA here is from genome assembly GCF_048593235.1 of Sminthopsis crassicaudata. Lineage (NCBI taxonomy): Eukaryota > Metazoa > Chordata > Mammalia > Dasyuromorphia > Dasyuridae > Sminthopsis > Sminthopsis crassicaudata. Next base: position 447,549,027 of record NC_133618.1, on the reverse strand, counting down.
ACATTCATTTATTGAATGCCTTCTTTGTTCCTTGTTCTGTGCCAGGTGCTGGGGGGTGTTATGAAGTTTGCAGTCCAGTTGGGGATGAAGGGACAGAGAAAAGATAACTTAACCCAAAAAAAAGGATTATTCACACTGGCTTAGTGTGAAAATGTATACGAGAGGAGAAAGTGTTGGGAGGCTGAATTAAGAGGCTGCTTGGAATATCAGAAAGGATTCAACAAAAATCAGTAAACATTTATTAATCATTTACTATGTGTAACCCCATCCCTCAAACTAAATGATACATGTCTCTCTCCTGATTGGTGGAGACCAATACTCAGTGCCTGTGTGAGGAGTAAGAGCAAAATTGTCAAGAAAAAGTGAGAGGAGAAATTTTGTTTTCTTATAGAGACACTGAGCATTTATCTCCACCAATTAGGAGAGAGTACCCATAACATTGTACTTTGGGTCTAGGGTGACAAATGTTTAAGGCAAGAGGGAGTGTGACATAGTGAATAGAAAGTTGGCTTCCAAGCCAAAAAGACTTGAGTTCAAATTTTGCCTTTGCCACATATTGGCTGTGTGATCCTGGCTAAATTACTGACTTATCAGTGCTTCAGACAACTCTAAGACTAAAGAACAAAAATGGTACCAATCTGCATTAGTAGAGAGTTTCCTTATTCCAGAATTTCCTCTACCAATGAAATCACATGTCTGGTTTCTATCCCGATATGTAAGACTTTATGCCTTATATGTTGGGGATATAAAAGGCAAAGTCTTTACATCCTACTGGAATTGGGGCCAATGTAAGATGTATGATGACATTTGAAGGATCTCTCTCTCTCTCTGGTGTCCAAATGCATACTTCCTTCCTTCCATTTTGGTTAGAAGGTAGGTGGTCCCCTCAGTAAGTTCTTATTATTTACTCTGAGATTTTTGGACAAGGAGAAGTCTTGGTTGCCATTTTGTTGTTGGTTAAAACAAAATTTAAGTCAGTAGTTCCCCTTTTCCTTTGCCCTTTCTTTTACTTTATCTATTTTTCCTTTTCCAGGCTATTGTGGGACATGGAAAGCATGGCCATAGAACTTGAGACACCTAAGAGAGAAGAGGGAGTTCTGTCCCACCACAAAATCACTGAACAATGGAGAACAGACCAAGGTATCCAAGAGCCTCATTTCCCTGTGTCCAGCTCTTTACATAGAGTTCTGATTTCTCTCAATCTGCATCTTACTCTCTGCATAAGAAGGCAGGAGCCACAGAATCATGTATAAGATCTGAGTGTTCTCTCCTAACAGGGAGTGACAGAGAGTGTGTATGTATGGGAAATAAGTGGAGGAACATACCCTGAGATTATTGTGTTGGAAAAAGGAGAGTATTGAAAGTGATCATATCTATCCCTAAACCACTTTTCCAAGGAACCAGACTGAGAGCCCAATCAAAGAAAAGCAAAGGAAGGGAGGGATCATTACCCACCTTTAGGACACTGGATAAGTCTGAGCTCCCATCAGGATGAGGAAGGACAAGGTGGAAACAAAATGGACTTTGGCAGGGTCTGAAAGGAAGTCAGCTAAGTGCAGAGATAGCTACAGAGGATGAAATATGGTCCTGTTTGCTGTTCCAGTGCTGAGCTCTGCACACATATCCCACTGATCTGGGCCAGCAGGGATGTTAACAGGGACACCGTTAAATGCAGGCAGTAAATTTCACTTTAAAGGGCCATGAAGCACGGCTTTTGGCTACGAGCTCACATGCCATTACTCTTCACTGCGTCCTTTTGCCTTCACTGAAAGCAGACCGGTATTTTGTTCTCCTGTAGCTATTGAAGAATAACGTGTGTGTGTGTGTGTGTGTGTGTGTGTGTGTGTGTGTGTGTGGGGTGTGTTGTATAGGAATGAGGCTATAATAATGGGAGCAGAAAAAGTAGGAGCCACTGGAAACAGAGCCTCTGTGGGATCTTCCTACCCAGCCTCCTTTGCTTTGGCCATCTCTTCCTTGGTTTTCCCTGAGCCTGGGGCAAGCCCCCTTAGCCCCATCCCCGCTGGAAGCTGGGCCACCAGTGGAGATGATGGGAAGGATGGGAGACTTTGCTTTTTCCTCTTTCCCAGACTTGGAGGCTGCAATGATCTGGTCTTGAATGCAGGTCTTCAAGGAGTTTGGGGGACTTGACTGCCAAGAACCTATCCCTTGGATGAGCCAGGTTGGTGCCTGGTCTAAGAGAAGAAAGTATAATCACCTCATAACAAAAGCACCTGGGCATGAGTGTGGTCAGGAGTGAGGAAACTTTCATACAGTTTCCTGATTTGAGGTTTCCCCCTTTCCTAAGGGCTTCCTCACTAGGGCCTGTCTTTTTTTTTTTTTTGTCCTATTTATTTGTTTAGATTAAATTATGTTTTTCCAGCTATCAAAAAGCTATTTTCTCTTTCTCCCCTTCCCCTAGTTCCACTCTGGGGGAAAACAGAAAAGCAAAACCCTTATAACAAATATGCATAGTCAAGCAAAACAAATTCTCACACTATCCTTGTCTCTAGGGCCTTTTTTCTACAGTGTCATCTTGGTTCTCTTTGTCTCCTCTACTCCATACCTTTGTCCCTTCCCATCAGCTCCCTCTACAGAGTACTCTTCATCCTGTTTCTCTCTCCCAGTTTTTCTCCCTGTGCATTTACCTCCTCTGTCCTACCTACCTCTTCAATATTATACCTCTCTGGCTAGAAACTGTGCCCTCTTATTGAAGTAATTTCTCTGCCCACAAGGGAAACCCAGACACACTTAGGGCCAATGTACTCCTAGGAGAACAGCATGGTGACTTGAGCCTGTGGTTCACCTAGATAAGATTCTGTCCAGGGGTGAAGGTTTGCGGTCCCTATCCCTTTGAACCAGATTCAGGATCTTGGTTAGCAAGACAGACTTTATTTGCTCAGAGTGGGAAAAGTAGATGAGGAAAACCTGAGGACTGATGGTTCTCGGTGAAGGTTACTTTAGAACTGACAACATCTCAGAAAGCTGCTTGGTGAATGTGGAAGGCTTGTGGGTGGGAAGGAGGGAATTAAAGGCAACGGAAGAGATTGCTTCTTATTCATCCTGGAAGCTGAAGAAATGATCATTACCTACAAGGAACACAAAATTGTAAGATTTAAGTCTCAAAGGGACCTTTTTCATTTGTATGGTACTCTAAGGTTTCCCAAGTGCTTTTTTTGCTCACTACAAATCTGTGAAGTGGGTATTGTAAATATTATCCCCTTTTAAAGATGAGGATTGGGGAGGTATAGTATTTTCCCCATGCTAATAAATATCAGAATTGGAATATCAAGCCAGTTCTTTGGTTTTCCAATCCTGCACTCTTCCCAAGCTGCTTCTTTTGGGGTGTGGGCCTGTGTATAAAAATAGGATCAGGATGTGATTTTTCCTTGAGAAAAGATATGGGGAGCCCAAAGGATATAAGAAGGATAAAGTCCTAACTGGCTTGTTCCTATTTGGGCTCCCAGGCTGTGTATCACTGCTCCTTTCCAAGTGTTTGTAAAATGCTTAGTACAGTGGCTGACACATAATAGGTTCTATACAAATACTTATTTCCTTCCCTCATCCTTATGGGGCCCTTATGGGGCTGCTTCCACTGTCAATCACTGTGTGGGCTAGTGAAACTATGTGCTTGTCCTTATCCACAGCAGCTCCTTCTTTGGTCTTGTCTGGTCTCAGCTTGGCCTTATTTCTTGGTTGAATTTCCTAAAAACAACTGCATCTTTTCAAATTCAATTTGGCCAGTATTTATTAAATACCTACTAGACATTAACTTTGGCCATTATTTATGTAAACTTGTTTGTCCTTCTACTGCTTATTACTGTTTTGGAAAGCAACAGAGATCTAAACTTCCCCACCTTTCTTCTGTAAGTTTTTACAAATGAGTTTGTATTCTAAGCTGGTGTTACCATTGGTTGTCATGTGCCAAGCACTGGAGGAGATACCAAATAAAGATTCTAGATAATATATGGTTAGCTCCTTACGAACCATGTATTGGGGGATAAGATACAAATATAGACAAATACACTGTACACCATTATAGGATGAGTGCATTAGAGATCTGTGAAAAATATGCTGTGTGATATCCTAGAAGGAGTGGGGAAAACAATAAAGCATTTGTGATATGGGAAGACTTACATGAACTAAGGCAAAATGAAATCAGTAGACTCAGGAAAAAAGGTAAAAGTCCAAGAATAGAAGAGGGAGAGAGGGAATGGGAGGTATCTTGGACAGAGGCTTGGAGTAAGGAAATCTCTAGGAAGTTGTGGGAACTGAAGGTAGCCCAGTTAAAACAGTCAATACTAGAAACAAATCTACTGCATACATAATTTCATTGACTTATAGAGTTGAAATGGACATCAGAAATCATTTATTCCAAATTTCTATTTGTATAGATAGGGAAACCATGGCCTAGAAAAAATGACTTCGTTTTAGTAAGTGCCAGAGCAGAGTATTATTTCATTCTTTCTCCCATGAGTGGCAAAGTAGTGTTTAATAATTTGAATTTTCTGAGATTCTCTCTCTCTCTCCCTTTCCTTCCCTCCTCCCCTCTTTTTCACATTCCTGAACTGGTCAATTTGAGCATGCTACAAGAGTGGTCTAGAGGGAGGGTACTGGGGCCATCCTGAATATACCTTTGCTTGAGTCCAGAGACACTGAATAGGAGCTTTACAGGTATGAATTACAGAGGACTGATTGGCAGAAATGAAAAGCATCTCAGGCTTGTGATGGCTGAGCTGTTGCTTCTTAAGCAGAAATGCTTTTGGGTGGGAGAACCAGAGATCTGGTTGATACTGTTAACTCCTTGCTGTCCTGGATGCTCTAATTCATTTCACCTGCCCCACTGGGTAGATGAGGAGGAGAAAAGGCAAAGTGGAAAAGAGCCCTTTAAATAACCCATTGTTTAAGCCATTATCTTTAATATATTCTAACCATAGTCGGAGAAAAGAGGAAAAGTTGCTATTTAGGTGTGAGTCAAAGTGCACAGTGTATGATAAAGGGGTTGTGGGGCGGGGCTGGGGGTGGGGGACCCTGAGATATTTTCTTTCTTGCTGGCTTTTTCCACCCTATTTCTTTTTCCTCCATGTCAACACCAAACAAGACAGGACTAAAATTAATGGGGAAAGCAGCAATTAGCAAATTAGGTTAGCGGCGTGTTGCAGAGTGCCATGGCTGCCAGGGGCCGGGGCTCTGGCAGGATATTTATTAGCGGCTGTCAGAAAAGTGACACTTTGATAAATGGAGTTGGGTAATCAGCACATCTCCGACAGCCGCCGCATTGTGAGGCCTACCGCTAAACTGCAAAATCCAACATTTTCTTTAACCCTGCACAAAAGTGAAATAACAAAAAGCCCCAGCCCCATGCCAACCCCCCGCATGGCGGCAGTGGTGGCAAGGGCCCTGGGCTTCCTTCCTGTTTAGGGATGACTGGGAAGGGAAACCTTGAAGAAGCAATTTCTGAGGAAAAGTTACCAAGGTTTAGAATGTTTCTCAAGCGGAGATCCACAGTAATAAATTGGGTATATGGGACCAGTAGGCAAAGCTGTATTCAGAATCAGATGATTTCCACAGAGAATTGTTTGTGAAGGAGCCATGGCATTCTGTGATTTGGAGGAAGACAGAATCATAGATTGTGAGAGTTTCGGGCTTCTCAAGGTCTCCCTTGTCCAACCTTTCCAGAGTTAGGAATTTACTTTATGACATTTCTGTCAAGTGGTCATTCTCATTCCCACAGTTATTAGTGTTTTTTCCTTTTGAAAATGAACACATGTGTTGGGTCCTCTCCGTATAATGTCTATTCCTTGATGGCAGAGACTCAGTTTTTGCCCTTGTAGCCCTTGTACCTTTTACATCGGAGATTTTTTAAAAACAATTTCTTGTTGATTTAGATTAGTTTGGATTATATTGGCCTCTACATGAAGACTTCCATAAAGAGATCCAAGGGCAATCTATCTCCATTGAAGAAATGGGTTTAAATTATGACTAAAAGCAAAAAAATAATTAAAAAAACACAGTGAATAATAAAATTGAGAACTTGAAGGCATCTAAGAGAAGAAACAAATTTTTTCTTCAGATAATTTGTTTTCTTTTTCAAACTCTCCTGCAAAGTTCTCATTTTTTTTCTCCATTTTTCTTCTTTCTTTTAAGATCCTTTTTGAATTCTTCCAAGATAGCCTTGTAAGATGGAGACCAACTTATATCACACTTTGTGGCTTAGTGTCCTCAGGATTTGAGGTCTATTTTTCTCTATCTCTATAAAAACTATGTCAGAGTACTTTTTGCTTTTTTGCTCATTTTTAAAGGTTGAAGTCTGTTCTTAGGATAAAGGGGAGATTGTCCCTAACTTCCTCTATGGGCAACAGCAGCTTCACTCTGCCAATGCTTCCAACTTCCTTTCTGCGTGGGGCGGGTGTGTCCAGGTTCTGCATTATCTGGGGTTCAGAGACTCACTATTTGCCTTTTGTAGTTGAATTGTATGCCTCACAGCTAGCCTGCTGATTCACTGACTTCTGAACCAGGACAGAGTAGTCAATGCTGCTGTATTTTGGCTAAGAGCCTCCTGATAGATTCCCCTGGTGCATGCTACCCCACCCTGGGTCCCTGTGCTGTGCCTGTGCTTGGCCTCCTTCCTTGTGTCCAATTGAAACGAACCTTTTCTGAAATTTTTCTAAAATACCTTCTGCTGGAAATTTGTTACACTCCAAATATTTGTGTGTCCTGTCACTCCAAAACCAGTTCAGAGGCTTGATCTGGTGCTGATCTGAGAGAAGCCAGGAAGAGCTCAGACAGAGAATTCTCAACTCTCTGCCATCTTAGTTCTGTCCCCCACCCCCAAAGTTTTTCTAGGAAACACATGGAATAACAAAATCTTTGAGTTCAAAGAGATATCAGAGACCATTTAGTTCAATGGTTTACCCCATACAGAAAACCTTTCTATGACATCCCTGACAAATGATTATCCAGCTTCTGTTCAATAATCCAGTTATGCCCATTCACTACTTCCAGAGGCAATTTATTCCATTTATGTCAACTTTAATTGTGGAAAATATTTTCTTTACATTTAGTTAGTTGTGACCTTTGTCCTGGTTCTAGATTTCTCCTCTGGGGCCAAAGAAATTGAAAGCCTAATCCTTCTTTCTTAGGACATCTCCTTAGTCACTTTGAGGTTGATATTTCCTTTCTCACTCCTCTAATCTTCTCTTACCTAGGATACATATCTACAATTCTTTCAAATAATCCTCACATGGCATGACTTCTAGCCTTCTCACCATATGGATCGCCATCCTATTTGCTTGATGTACTTACTATTGTCAGTATCACTCTGAAGTGCAAGGCTCAGAACTGAATACAATGCTCTGGATGTGGTCTAATTAGGACAATATGATTTTCTTGTTCTGGAAATTATCAATTAGTAAGCATTCATTAAGCATCTTCTATGTGTCAGACGATAGTAAGTACTGGGCATATGAAGACAATAATGAAATAATCCATCCCCCTTTAAGGAAGTTATATTTTCTCAAGGAAACAATATAAGCATATAATATACATTATATAATATATAATATATATCTAAAATTATCATTAAGTATGATAAATTTAGGGAAGAGATGCTAGCAGCTGGGATTAGGATAGGCTTCATTTAGGAGGTGATACAAGTTGAACTTTGAAGGAAACGTTATTATAGATTTGGGGAAGGAGAGCATTCTGGGGATGGGAGACAGTCTGAAAATAGGAGAGCAAGGAATGTGTAAAGGGGAGCAAAGTCTAGATTGGAGCCAGGCCATAAATGACTTTGAATGTCAAATAGATGGATTTGTATGTATGTACTAGGGAACCATAAGAATTAATTGATCAGAATATAATATAATTTATGTTTTAAGAATACCACTTTGGCATCTACATGAAGAATGGATTGAAGAAGGGAGAGACTCAAGGTAAAAAGACTAGTTAGGAGGTGATTGCAATAGTGCAGCCTGGAGATGATTATATAATGTCATTTTCATGTAGCTAAATTAGTATCAACTTTTTTGGACCATCATATCATATTGTTGATTCATACTGAACTTGTATTCTCCTAAAACGTTTGGAATCCCAAGTGAGAATAATTCTTAAAGGACTGGAAATGGTCTGAAGGAATGATATCCCTTCTTTCTTTGGGTCTCTTTGAGTCAAGACAGTAGGCTGGTTTCTCAGAGGAATGCTTAACTTGATAAAGCTCAAGAATAAAAAAAACAACAATATACAAAAAAAATCTCCTAAAAAACAAAGTGAAAGGAAGTCAATGCTTTATAATTATAATGATCAATCTTGGTCTTGAAGAAATGAGGAGATGATTTCCTTTCCTCCCTTCTTCCTTTTTTTTTTTTTTTTTTAAAGGGATGGGGGACAGTGAGTGTGGAATGTTATACTATATAATAGTTGTTTTGCTGAAATGATTCTTAAAATCTTTCATTTTTTTTCTTTATTATAAGGGATGGTTTTCTAGTTAGGGGATGGAGGAGAGATTATGTTTAGAATTCAAAGTTTGTTTGTTTGAAATAAAAGTTATCAATACAAATTAAAAATCCCCCAACACAACTTAATAAGGTAGAACTATGCTAAGAGAAGAGATCCCAGGTCCCTGGTCTGGCAGCAGAGAGGCCAGATTTTTAGCTTATAAGGGATCCTGTTTTAAAGGAAACACTTCTAGCAAACATATAATAAAATACAGCCTTTAGAGGCACCAAATCCAGGAAATCTATCACTCATTTACCCTGGCCTTGGTCAATCCTTGTACTTTGGAACTACAGATACTCTGACCAACAAAGCAATCGACGAATCAATAGATACTTTATTAAGCATATGTAAGTAGATTGCTTGGGCTACAAGCAGCTGTTTCAGTTGTGATCTGTCAGAGTTTGCTAGTCCCCACCCTAGACTTCTGCTTTGATTTTCCATACTTAAACATGGCATGAATGATTTTGATTCCTGGTCACTCTTTTTTGTCTTCTGCTGTCTGTGAGGTACAATTACTATACATAAAAAAATCTGACTCTTGTTGCTACAGGTACAGTAGACTATAAGTATTTATTTTATATAAAGCAGGCCACATGAAATTAAATATGATATATTTGAATAGAAGACAGTTTATGGAGGCAGGGTACAGATGGTTGGAAGCCTTCAACAAAGGTTTTAGGTAGAAAGTGCTTTGAAGAAACAGAGGGGATGGAGGTGGTAGGGGCATCCCATGCAAGTGGGATGGTTAGTGCAAAACATGTAAGAATATCTAATAAATTTGGCCTGAAACTCTTTGTTAGGGCTCTTTTCTCTCTTCTATATGGGTTACCTCCATCAGCTTCCATAGGTTTAATTATCATCTCTAAGCAGATGTCTCACAGATCTATTTATCCTGCCTCAATCTCTCCACTCAGCTCCAGTTCTTTATTCTCAATTGCCTATTGGACATTTTCAACTGGATATCCTGAAGACTTTTTATGTCCAAATTAATTAACATTAATTATTAACACATATTAAATTATTAATTAACAATTAACATGTCCAAAACAGAATGCATTACTTTTTCTCTCATACCCACCCCTCTACCTATTTCTATCAAGTGCATAACCATCTTTCTAGTTTCCCAGAATCACAATTTTGATGTTATCCATGACTTTTTACTCTTCCTTAGTTCACATATCCAATTAGCTGCCAAATCTTGCCTTTTACACCTCCAAAGCATATTTTGCATTCTATTACTTCTAGGCTCTCATATAGTCAATTACTCTAGTTAAAGGCCTTTATCATTTCTTGCCCAGATTTTGCAACAGCCCCTTAATTGAGTTTCCTTGCTTCTAGATTCTGTTATTCCAACCCACACTGCCAAAGTGACCTGCTGTAAATATAGATCTAACTAAGTCACTCAATAAATAATCTCTAGAATAAAATAAAATATACTAGTCCTAAAGAAAGATGGACAGTTTCATTTATAACCAACTTGAACTTGCCCTTTGTTTCCTCCTTTCTGTCCTTTAAATAAATTCTTCTTGTTGGCTTTTTTCTTTTTAAAGTAAATTTTATTGATTTTATTTGCTTTTTAAAAACATCACCTTACTTTTCTGTAATACCTCATCATCCCATATAAAAACACTACATGTAAAAGACCAAAAAAAAAAAAAAAAAAAAAAAAGAAAGAAAAAGAAAATGAAGAAAGGAATCAGTATAACTTATCAGTACACCAAAAATATCTGGGATATGTGCTGTTTACAATACCTATGGACTTCCCATCTCTGAAAAGGAGAGGGATGGGAGTATCTTCTCACATCTTTTCTTTTGAAACAGCTTTTTCTTGATAATTTTTCAGTATTTACTTTTTGAATTTGTTGGCGGTTCTTTTTGTTTACATGGTTTAAGCCATTGTGTAGATTGAATGGGTGTTTGTGTTTGTGTGTGTGTTTGCTTTGCTTACTTTACTTTTACTTCACTCTGCATTAGTTAATGTAGATATTTCCATGTTTCTCTCCATTCATCACATTTATCATTAGCCATTTTCTAGTTAATAGCATTTACTTTGATTCCAATTCTCTACTATCACAAAAAGTGCTGTTATAAATATTTTGGTGTATGTAAGAACTTTCTGGTTATTATTTCTGGACTATTAGTCTTCTAATAGACTCTTTAAGTCATAGGGTAATTTTCAGTTGTATAATTCCAAATTGTTTTCCCAAATGGTTATACTGATTAATAGCTCTAACAATAACCATTAGTTGCCTATCTTTCTATAACTCTTTCAACACTATTTCCACCTTTTGTCATCATTACCTTTTGCAGATTATAGAGGTAAAAACTTGGGAGTTAGATGGCATTTCTGTATTATATTGATTTGGAGCATTTTTTCATATGGTTGTTAAGTGTTTTCAATTCTTCATTTGAGAACTCTTATGTTCATCTCCTTTATTCATTTATGTATCGGGGAATGGCTTTTGTTTATCAATCTTTGTTAATTATTTATATAAATTGCTTACCAAAATTTCATCAAAGAAATTTGAATTAAAGATTATTGTTCCCCCAATTCTTTCCTTCTTTTTCTAGTTTTTTTTTTTCAGGATATTTTAAATCTTATATACTCAAAGCTACCTATTTTTTTTTGTAATTGCCACTATCCCTTATTTGGTTAAGAATATATCTCTTGGGGGATGCAGGAAAACTGCATTGTTGGTGGAGTTGTGAAAAGATCCAGCCATTCTGGAGAGCAATTTGGAATTATGCTCATATAGTTATCAAACTGTGCATACCATTTGATTCAGAAGTGTTACTACTGGGCTTATATCCCAAAGAGATATTAAAGAAGGGAAAGGGACCTGCATGTGCCAAAATGTTTGTGGCAGCCCTTTTTGTAGTGTCTAGAAACTGGAAATTGAATGGATGTCCATCAATTGGAGAATGGCTGAATAAATTGTGGTATATGAATGTTATGGAATATTATTGTTCTATAAAAATGACCAGCAGGATGATTTCAGAGAGGCCTGGAAAGACTTACATCAACTGATGCTGAATGAAATGAGCAGAACCAGGAGATCATTCAACAACAATACTGTATGAGGATGTATTCTGATGGAAGTGGATATCTTCAACAAAGAGAAGATCTAATTCAATTCCAATTGATCAATGATGGATAGAATTAGCTACACCTAGAGAAGGAACAGTAGGAAATGAATGTGACTACTTGCATTTTTGTTTTTCTCCCCAGGTTATTTTCACCTTCTGAATCAAATTTTTCTTGTGCAACAAGAGAACTGTACAGATCTGCACACATATATTGTATCTAAGATATACTTTAACATGTTTAACATGTATGACACTGCCTGCCATCTAGGGGAGGCAGTGGAGGGACAGAAGGGAAAAAGTTGGAACAGAAGCAAGTACAAGGAACAGTGTTGCAAAAATTACCCATGCATATGTTCTGTCAATCAAAAGCTATAAAAAAAAGGGTATATCTCTTGCCCATATCTGTAAGAGGTCTAGGATCTGCTTCTCTTTCAACTTCTTTATAGTATAATTTCCTTCTTATCATTCTTCCTTTTGATTATTCCCAAATTCTATCTCATTTAAAAATTATTATTATTTTTGGCTGAGGCAATTGGGGTTAAGTGACTTGCCCAGGGTCACATAGCTAGGAAGTATTAAGTGTTTGAGATCAGATTTGAATTCAAGTCCTCTTGACTGCAGGGCTGGTGCTTTGTCCATTGTGCCACATAGCTACCCATTCTATTTCATTTTCAATCTTTTCTGATCTTTCTTCTCTGCTGCCTACAAATATACTTATATTTCCTAATACTTAAAAAAAATCCCAAACCAAAACACAAGTAACCCCCAAAACACAAATTCTTACTTGATCCTCCTAGTTCCATAAGCAATCATCTACCTCACCTCCCTTTCATTGCCAAACTTCCAGGAAACTCTATCCATATTTGTTTCTACTCCTTCACCTTTTAATCACTTCTTATTCCTTTGCAGTCTCATTTCTATCCCAACTGGACTGAAACATTGTTCTCACTAAGGTGGACAATCATTTTCTAAATTGCTAAATCCAATGGCCTTGTCTCACCCATCATCATTCTTCAGCTTTTGACACTGGTGACAGCCCTTTCATCTGGACAAGTCTCTTCTTTCTTAGCTTCGGTGATGTTGCTCTCTTACAATTCTCTTCCTGCTTTACTGTTCCTTTTCAGTTTCCTTTATTGGATCATCACCTATCTCTTGCCCATTAACTATGTGTGCCCTCCTGGGCCCTCTTGTATCTATAACTTTTCTCTCTTTAATTTCCATGGGTTCAAATATTATTTCAAAACAAATGATTCTTGTATCTATAAATCTAGACCTTATCTCTCTCAGAGCCTCCAGTCCTTTGCCAAGTATCTATATATCCCAATTGATATCTGAAATCTAGCATATCTAAAATGAAACTCATTCTTTACTCCTACACTCACTTCATTTCCAAATTTTACTATTTCTGTTCAATTCTTTCAGTTTCCCAGATTCACAACCCATAAACAACTTTGCTTTTTTCCTCTTCCTATTCCATAAGATGCAAAATCTTATTGATTTTTATCTATCAGAGTTGTCATAAAAAGGAACTGAGACCATTGTTCTAGGCACTGTATTATATGAATTAAGCAGCTGGACCAAGCAACAAGTCAGGGCAGCAACCCATGGGGAATGGAGGAGTATATCTGTTGGTACTAAAAATAAGCTAGATGGATTAATTTATAACTAAGTTGAACCCATCCTTCACTCCCTTCCCTTTAATTCCTTACCTTTGGGTAGCTTTTTTTTTTTTTTTTTAAACCTCCATCAGTCTCTTGAATTTGTCCACTTTTCCCCTTCTTAAATGAGTACCACCCTCATTTAGACCTTTACCATCACTAACTTAAGTATTGTAATAGCATCTTACTACTTGACCACTCTCTTTTCAGTACACCCTCCACCCAAAGACCAGAGGAATCATCCTCACACTCAGATATGGACAAATCATCTCCTGCTTACAAATTTTGAGTTGCTCCTTATTGTCTGTCATTTGTGATACTAATGCCTTAGCTTGGACTTGAAAGATTTCTACTACCTACTACCTAACTCCATCTTATTTTTCCATTTATTTATTTATTTATTTGTTTGTTTGTTTGTTTGTTTTTTATAGCCTCCATTAATGTTTTAGCCAAGTTGGACAACTTGCTTTTCTCTGAATTTGCTATTATGCTTGTTGTCTCTATGCCTTCATACTCAAGGCATAGAGTTTCTCATATCTAGAATGTTTTCCTATTTCTTCCCCTTGTCTTATCGCCATATATATCTTATCATATCCCAACCTAAGATTACACCGCCCACCTCCCCTTCCTTTCTGCTTTTAAATCCCTGGTGTTGATGGAGGAAGTCACACAATTATGGGCCCACTATTTTTTTCAATAGAAGAGTAGGTTAATTTCTCTGTGCACAGGAGCTATGAGTCCCTAAATTTATATGATTAAATCACAACTGAACCTTTCCTTCTATGTAACAATCTCTTTACTCTTCCTTGATTGACATATGATCACAATAACCATTTGAGCTGTTTTAAACCATCTTTTCTTACTTAATCTCCCTATGACACTGCCCTTTTTTTTTTTTTTTTTTTTTTTTTTTTTTGCTTATTTCAACAAAGGACTTTATTTCCTACTTTAATGAGAAAATATGAACATTCATCATGAACTTCCTCAGTTTTTTCATCCATATAATGGGGATAATAATAGTACCTTCCTCATAGGATTATCATGATGATCAAATGAGATAACATAGGTAAAGTCCTTTGCAAATCTTATGGCACTATATAAATGCTAGCTATATTAGTTATTATTGCTACTACCACTACTACTTCCGCTTTGAATATCAGTATAATTGCTGTTACTCTCACTTTTACACTAGCTACTCACTTTTTACTAGCTACCACTACTAGTACTATGCTACCAATATTCCTATTATTGTCAATAGTGAATGATTTTGCTGTTATCACTCTTTCAATTGGTATTCCAGCCACCATTGCTTTTACAATTCCATTACTATTGCTGTTCTGACTCCTACTTCTACTCCTACTACTATTTTTTGCTGCTTCTTCCATATTACTATTGTTGCTGCTGCTGCTATTACTACTCTTTCCAATGTTGCTATCCCTGATCATTGCTACCACACATTGCTACTGTTATTCCTAAAAAAGCTCCTTCTCCTTCTACTGTGAATAGTTGTTTATTGGGAAGTTAAAAAGTAGCATGATGTATGTAAGACATGGGTATTGGCTTCGTAGTGAGAAAGTCTGGGTTTTGGGGCCTACCTGTATCACTTACTAGCAATATGACTTTGAATAAATCCATTCTTTTCTCAGTTTTCTCCTTTTAGAAAGTTGAAAGGATTGGGGTAATTGGTCTCTAGGACCCTTTCCTGATCTAAATCTCTGATCCTAGGAGGTCTAGATATGGTTAAACATTAAGTTGTCATTCTGAATCATTTCCCAGGTCCCTGAAACTTTGGTATAATATGATTTAATTTTTCTAAATTGAAAGAAATGAAAATTCTATTTTGAGAATTTGGGAGAATTTTATGATGCTCCTTCCCCAAATGAGACCCTGACGCCACCATGGGAGACGTCAGTATTTACAAATTTAGGACCCTGAGCCCTGATCCAGACAAAGAAGATCTGTATGTAGTGGGTTTATTTCTCTATAGACTCTGGTGAACACTTTTACAACCTCAGTTCCTGGTTTAGAAAGGAAAGGCAGGTCCCCTAGGGAAGGGAGGCTGCAGCAGATTTGACAACAGAGTATAGGGAATCTAACCATCACACTACACTGTCTCTCTGGAGGCTGAGATGACATTGATAAAATAACTGTCTTTGACATGTTGTAACACAGATTTACATTCCCGGGGATGTTTTTGTCTTTTCCTTTTTAAAAACAAAAAACAAAACAAAACAAAACAAAACAAAAAAAAAAAACTCCTGTCCTTTTCCATTTGACAAATGTTCTTCTTGAGCCCCAAAGGTAAATATAAACTGGGTAGGTCATGTGATTCTGGACACACAGGACAGACCTGTCCTAAATAAGGGTGTCTTGAGAGAAAATATGATAAAGAACCTTAGGCAGGAAGCTAGGTATTGCCACTTACTAATTGTATTTTCTTGGATAAATCATTTAAATCTTTCTGGGCCTTAGTTTCTTCATCTATAAAGTGGGATAATTAATCTTTCTCTATAGAAATTTTGTGAGAATAGAATAATATAAATAACATTTTCTAAGTAAATTTGTGCAGA
The DNA here is from genome assembly GCF_048593235.1 of Sminthopsis crassicaudata. NCBI lineage: Eukaryota > Metazoa > Chordata > Mammalia > Dasyuromorphia > Dasyuridae > Sminthopsis > Sminthopsis crassicaudata. The sequence goes on along the minus strand of NC_133618.1, from coordinate 447,533,219 downwards.
GTAGCATGGTATTGGTAGTGGTATGAAGTTTAGATAAATATGTCATGTCCACTCTAGCTGGACAGAAAATGGCAACATAGATATTAACAACAAAATATTACATGATCTGTGCATTAGAGCAAAACTTCTTAATCTGTGTGTTGTGATCCTATATGAGGTTGCATAACTGAATATTGGGGCTGCATAAAAATTTCTTGGGTGAAAAGGGGCTGTGAGTGGAAAAAATTTAAGAAACCCTGCATTAGAGAAGGTCAAAGTAAAGTGAGATGTGATATCAAAGGAAAGATCTTAGCATAGTACCTGGCATATACTAAGTGCTTAATAAATGTTCAATGATTGATTGATTTACCAACTGGAACATCAGCAAAGGTTTCCTGGAGAAATGATTTTTGAGCTGGCTTTTAAAGAATAGGTAGGGAGATGTCCAACAGGCAGAGAGATGATAATGACAAAAGCTCTTGAAAAATAATTTCATAGAAAGGCAAGGTGTTGATGCAGCTTACATCAGGCCCCTGGTTGAGTCCAGTCATACCCTGACAGATGGCTTCCTGTGTTCTTATATTAATGCTGACTCTCATTTCTCTGATGCTTTCAGGCTTAGAAAGTATTTTTCCTATAATAATTCTGGGAGGTGAACAGTACAAGTACTATATCCCCATTTTATAGATGAAGATGCTTAAGACCCAGAAAGGGAGATGTGACTTGAACTCAGAGGATTTACATTCAAAACCTGGGTATCCCATCTCTATGGATCTGTTTCCATATTTATAAAATAAGAGGAATAGAGAAGATGACCTCTAAATTTCCCAAATGTAAGATTCTATGACTAGACAAAGGTCACTCAGCTATGGAGGGCCAAAGGCAAGATTTGAAAATGGGTTTCAGTCTCCAGGTCCAAGAAAAAGTAGTTAAAATTTCCTTGATCTGAGCCAATATAAAACATAGTAACGAGGAGCCAGTCATCAGTGGCTTTTTTAAAATCCCAAATTAATCCTGCTTTCTCAAGACTTACTCTGGGGTCCAGCTTTTCCCTGAATTTGGAGGGCCAACAGAGTCTGTAGTCCTTTTTTTTGGCAATGCTTCTAGGAATGTGGTGTTTGCCTTGATGTGGACAGAGCTTTAACTTGCAAATACTATCAATGTTAATGGGAACTTCCTGACTTAAGCCACACGCAGAGAACACAAGGCTGCTAATTGTGTCCCCGGGATCCTGTGGGATTTGGGAAGGAATAATGTATCTCTGATGTCCCACTTCATGACAAGTTCTCAAAATAATCATGGAGAAAGGGGGCAGGGCCTCACTGGCTTGTATTTAGGCTGTTTATATAAGACTTCAGATTATTCTAAGGGATAGAGACTGAACCTACAATGCCACTGATATTATGAGCTCCCAGATGAACCACCAGTGCAGATCTGTACTTTTTCTGCAATTTGTAATTTTATTGCTACATGGGGCACTGAGAATTTCCATAACTTGCTCAGGGCAAACAGATAGTATATGTCAAGACAGGATTTAAATCCAGGTTTTCCTAGCTCCAAAGCTAGCTTTGTATTTCCCCTAGTGTGACTGTGTAATATCTATACCATGCTATCTCTTCCCCGCCCCCATTTCTGAATATCTGAAGTTTAATTTTTTTGGAATGTATAAGTATGGAGAATAAAAATCTTGTAAGATTTAGAGCTAGAAGAAACATTAGAGATCATCTGCTCTAATCCCTTTATTTTACATATGAAGAAATAGAACTAAAAAGATGTGAATTGGCTAAAGTCACATGAGGAGAGAGTAGGAAAGCTAGTATTCATACCAGATAATTGATTGAATATTCAGGGACTGCTTGCATAGAGACTCCAATCTAACTGAGTGGATACTCATCAGTTGGAGAAAATAAGTTATGGTACATGAATGTTATAGAATATCATTGTTCTATAAGAAATGATCAGTAGGATGATTTTAGAGAGCCCTGAAGAGACTTACATGAACTGATGCTGACTGAAGTGAGTAGAACCAGGAGATCATTGTACATGGCAACATCAGTATTAAGAGACAATCAATTCTGATGACCATGACTTTTTCCAACAGTGAGATAATTGATGCCAGTTCAAATGATCTTGTGATGAAGAGAGCCATTTACACCCAGAGAAAAAAGTGTGGGAATTGAATGTGGATCACAACATAACATTCTCACTCTTTTTGTTGCTGTTCGCTTGCACCTTGTTTTCTTACTCATTTACTTTCTTGTTTTTATCTGATTTTTCTTGTGCAACATCTAATATACATATTATATTTAACATATATTTTCACATGCTTAACATATATTGGCTTGTTTCCCATCTGGGGAAGGGGTGGGGGAAAGGAGGAGAAAATCTAAAACACAAGGCTATGCAAGGGTCATTGTTGTCAAATTACCTGTGCATATATTTTGAAAGCAAAAGCTTTAAAAAAAATTAAAAAACAAAACAAAACAAAAAACTCAGACTCTAAACCAGGGGTTCTCAAACTACGGCCCACAGGCCAGATGCGACCTACTGAGGACGTTTATGTGGCCTGCCGGTTATGGCAAATGGGCTGAGGGGCAGAGACAGAGTGTGAAGTTTTGTTTTTACTATAGTCCAGCCCTCCCACAGTCTGAGGGACAGTGAACTGGCTCCCTATTTAAAAAGTTTGAGGACCATTGCGAGTCTAAACTATCTCAGGGACTTAATGTCCTCAAAGCTATTGAATGCCTCCTATGCATAAAGCACTGGATAAAGTTATGGGAGCAATGCAGAGTACAAAAGTCTTTGTATGCACTTGATAAGAATCAACATGGGATAGTGTCTAGAGCACTGTGCTTTGATCCAGGAAGTTCTGCATTCAAATCCTTCCTCAGATTCTTATTAGATGTGTGGCTCAACTCAAGGCATTTTACCTCTCTCTGATTGTTTTCCTTTCTATAAAATGAAGACGTTAGACTTGACTCCTAAGTTCCCTTCTAGTTCTAAATCTATGACAATATTAATGAGAAATGAGTTTCATCTAGTTTTTAAAGCAAGCCCTGCTTGGTAATACTTTGTTATTTTTATTTATTTATTTATTTTTATTTTACAAAAGAAAAAAAAAAAAAAAAAAAAAAAAAAAAAAAAAAGGCCAGTCATCAGAGAAATCCATGCCTTCCAGCTTGCTCAGTACAGAATAATAAAAACAGGGGTTTCCAATTGTGCCAGCCTCTTTCCTCTTGGCCCTTACTGGTCCCTTCTGAGTGGTGCCACCTTCTGAGTAACGCATGGCTCCTTAGGCCCCTTGTGATGATGTATGGCACCCATCCATCCTGGATGTAGGGGTGCACTCTGCTGATGGATTGGAGTCATACATCAGAGGCAGGGTGCACCCAGGTGATGTATGAGTTCCCTGAGAATGGATTACTCAAATGGTTGAATTGTTCAGCAAGAAAACCAAGCCAAGGAGTGGACTCAATTTAATTACCTACAAAAAGCAGAAAAGGGCCAAGAAGCACTTTGGCACCCATGTCCTGGCTCCCTGTAGAAATATGACTTGCACTTTCCATGCTATCAGGCCATTCCCAATGCACCATGAAGAGGTAAACTATCCTTGTTTTCAGTAATGCTTCCCCCCCCCCACTATAGAGAAATATGTAGAAGGATATTTTCATGAAGGAAAGTCAAGCATTAAGAGAGGAACATTATATGAAGAAGAGGGAGTTCAATGAATCTTGTGATTATTTGGGTGAGTGAATTTTTTTTCAAATATGCCCAATTTTTTGTGACTCCATTTTTTTTTCTTTGCAAAGATATTGAAGTGGTTTACCATTCCCTTTCCAGCTGATTTTACAGATGAGGAAACAGATGACAAATAGAGTTAAGTGATTTGCTCAGGATCACACAACTTAAGTTTCTGAGGTCAGATTTGAACTCAAGAAGATGAATCTCATTATGACATCTTGTTGCCTATAAATACATAAAAATAATTTAAAGGTATATCATATATGTGTGTATATATACATATATTTTAAAGTTGAAATGTTTTTATGTATACTTTCTCTTTGAAAACACTAGTCACAGGCTGGCCAGAAATGGAAGCATAAGCTACTTAGTTATTTGGAAGAGAGTTCTCTTCCAACTATGAAGGAAGGGTTGGTATTGAGGGCAGGGGTTCAGTGAGCATTTTGACTATGGGAGATAACAATTCTATTCCAGTGATATAAATGCAAAAAAATGTACCTTCTCTATCAATACAAACTCAAACATTTACTTAATCTAGCTCTTTGTGCACAGTAGACATTTAATAGCTTTGAGAATATTAAGTCACTGAGACAGCTTGGAAAGTTTGTCCAAGCAGCTCCTGAATATTTGTTCAATTATCTAGTTTGAATACTAGCTCTACTACTTTTTCTCCATGTGATATTAGCAGAGTCACCCTTAATTATGTTTCTAGTTATGTTTCTTCATGTATAAAATAAAGGGACTAGAACAGATGATCTCTAAAGGGACTGTACTTCCTTTTCCAGGCTAGAATCATAAGATCATAGAATTTCAAGGTAGAAGGAGTCTGTGAATCATCTGTAAGATTTACACTCCCCATCATTGTCCCACCAGAGCAATGAAACTGCTATGGGGAACCCAGCAAGGAGTAATAGAGGAAGGATAGGAAGAATAGGGATCTTGGAGAGCAGGAGCAAAATGAATGTGATGGGCATCTGCCTGGTGCCCATCAGAGACAGCTCAATCATGAGGGAAGTAGCATAAGATGTGGTCAGTAAGAAGAAATCCCATTATTTTTATCTTTCTGTATTGAGCAGGTAAAAAGATACAAATATGAGTCACAGTCTTAGAGTTTCTTGGTAACAGTTTTTCAAAAATAACTTCCATGTAAATGGTCTAGTAGGTCTAGTTTAACAAATGGATAAGACTCATTTGTTATTGTTGCCAAAGAATTCTATATTGGTATGTATATATACCATCCAATCTACTAAATCTGACTTTCATAAAATCTGAGTCTTACCTATAATTGGTGTTATTTTCATTGTATACTTATTTAACTTAACAAGCATGTTTTGAGTGCCATTTATTTACAGAAACAAGCATATGCTATGCTGGGTACTAGAAATACAATAAAAAATAAATAAGTTCCTGTTTTCAAGAAGTTTCTTTCTAGTAGATAGAGGACTGGACCAGAACTCAAGAAAACCTGAGTTTTAATTCTGCCTCAGACATGTGATCTTAGTCAAGTCCCTTAACTTTTATTGATGTTTCCTCATTTATAAAATGGTAATGATAATCACTCTGACTTCCCAAAGTTGTTATAGCATAAAAATGAGAAAATATTTGTAAAGTCCTTTGCAAACCTTAAAGTACTATATGAATACTGGTTATCATAGGAATATTCATTATTATTGTGAAAAGCTTATAAGCACATAAACAAATAAAATATAAACATTATAAATACTTGCTAAGTATTTATAATACTCAATAAGGGATGGGAGAATACTAATATCTGGGCAAAATAAGAAAGGACTTCCTTTAGGAACCTTGAAGAAAGCTAAGAATTCCATGAGGTTGCAATGGGGGAGGGAGAGCATTCCAGGCATGAGGGACAAGTTGAAAAAGGCAAGGTGGCAGGAATGCCATGAGCAGGGATCCATATTTGCTTCCTTTCAAAGTGTATCATTTTAGGAATACACACTATATTTGGTGGCTATCTATAGTTAAAACAATATGCTAATGTGCTGAGCTGTTCTTTCTCTCAATGATTTCTATACTCAGGGTCCACAACTGAGGAAATCAATACAAAATGTATAAATGACCCAGTGAGTGGCTCTCCACAGGGCTTGTGAATTCTTTCCTTTTGTTTTTCTCCTTTCCTAGCCTGGTGATATCATGTGCTTTGGCAGAATGAAAAAGCATGGTAAACTTGGAGGTAGATGACCAATTGACCCTGAGAAAGCCTCCTAAATTCTCTGAGCCTTGGTTTGCTCATCTGTGGGATGAAGGTAATAATCCTTCCACTATTTGCTTAATGGGGTAATTGTGAAGAAGGTCCCTTATAAGCTTTAACATAATATAGAAAGCATGAATTTAGCAGTAATTATTGTTAATAACCCTACACAGACACCAGCCTCTCAGGATGCTTGAATGTAATAAATAAAAGATAAATAAAATAAAATAAAGAATTCTTCCCTCTATGTTGGTGTTAGACTGGCTCTTAGTGTCTTTTTCACAGTAGGACTTAATAATTAAAATTTTAAAAATTAAAATGAAATTTAAAATGTTAAAAAAATTTTGATTGAGTTACAGTTACTATAGAATTGAATATTTTGGAAGCAAAGAGAGCCAGAAAACCAGGTGAGACTGCTTTGTGATAGAGCAGTCTGACTTTAGGAGTCTGGTTACCCAACTGGCTTTCCCTGTGTTGGGGATAACAGAAGGTTTAGATAAAACAGGCCCTTCTTTGTTCTTTCTGTGTCTTATGTTTTGGTCTGTGCCAGGAATTGCCCGAGTTCTTTGGCCTGAGTTTGTATGACAAATAGAGAAAGAAATGGCAAACCACTCTGGTATCTTTGCCAAGGGAAACCTTGAAGAGGTTGGACACTGAAATGACCAAACAATAAATATACACCAAAGGGCAGGAGAGTGATAACTGGTTCCCAAGGCCAACACCAGTTGCATCCTTGACAATATTTTCTGAGTTCTTTCCAATTATCTCATGCAATGCCTTTGCCAGAGGTCCTAGAACTTTTATGATCAGAGTTCATGGGAGCTTGACACAAAGAGTAATGTTACACAAACTTAGTTGTATGTTTCAACACTGAACAACATATCTACAATCACAAGTGGGACCTACTTTATTGGCATTGTGGTTTAACAAGAGAGCACGAGAGAAGGTGAGAGAGAGAGAGAGAGAGACAATCAGATTCCCAGATCCTGTTTTTAGCTGTTACTAGGGAAAGGTAAGGGAGGTGGGGTGGAGAGGAAGCAGCCACTCAGGTTTATGGATGAAATAGAGCAGCTGAGGACCAAAGGTTGGGCACAGCTGCTGTGGTGCACCCGAGGGGGGGGGGACAGGGGTCGAGCACTGGAGACTAATTTCTTGGATGGTTAGAGCCAAGCTTTAATAGAAGCCTTGGCGAGGACAGTGATTGAGTTCATTGCCGATAGAACCTACAGTTTAGGTCAAGCGAAAGGTAGAAACAAGCAGAGAGCTGTGGGTGTGGGTATGTTTCTCACTGTGAGTGCGTATGAAAGCAGAGGGTTGTAAGGGAAAAAAAAAAGTAATATGTTCAGGATGTGTCTAGTGCCTTTTAATAAGATGTGCTCAACTGTAGCTGTACAGGCAGGCCCATGGGAGCTTGCTGCTTCATTGCAGTCCAGAGACCAGATTTATCATGGAAAATGCCAGGCAGGTAACTGCTCATTTGGCACCCTTTGCAGAGGTAGTGTGATGGCAGATACTAGTGAGTCATTGGGTGGGGTCTGTTGGGGGTGTACACCATAGAAATGGGGTGAAAGGCACTCTCAGGGAGCTGATGCTTAAGAAAAAATAGTATATACACTGCTCTAGATCTCAGTTTCTGTATGGGTTGTCCTTCACTTTCAAAGGGACCAAAATAACATCACCATGTCAGGGTCAAGGTACTTTATGTTCAACTGTTGGCTGATCAGACCATTAAAAGCTTGGAAGACTCTACCATAGGTTGGGCACAAATAGTTCCTATGACATTTGGAATGAAGATGGCTCTAAATTTTTACATCTCAAATTTCTTTTGAACTATTGCAATTCTGCTTTGTTCATAGGGTACAGTACCTTCTTTTGATACCAGTCCTGGATTTGGAGTAAAAAACTCCTGTGGTTTCTTTCAAATTTAACCTTAGTATTCTTTGTTCTAAAGTTTCTTCCATGTCTATGTTCTCTGCTCCTATCCAAATAACAATAAATTATGTGCCATACTTGATATACTTCAAAATAGTACTGTATCTATTATCTTAAACTTCAAACACTTGTGGGAAGCATTTAGGGAAACTAGTATTCCCATTTTGCAGATGAGAAAACAGAGGCTCCTGAGGAGCATGAACAGGAAGAGAAACAAATGGTAATAGGTGTGCAGAAAAAAAAACCCAAAAAAATTATGATTAGGAGAGAGAAGTAAGAAATATGTCACTTATTATATAGGTGACCTAGGGCAAGTAATTTAAATTCTGTGGATCTTAATTTCTTCACATGTAAAATGAAAGAGTTGGTCTTTTCCTTTCTGAGGTCCATTCCAGCTTGAAATCTATTATCCTACAATTCCATGGTTCTCTTCAGTGTTATGGGAACATTTGTGTCCTATGAATAGGCTGGTATAGTGGGGAAAATGGAGACAGCTCATACTAGACAATGTTTTTAGGTTCACAAAATACCTTCAATTCTTCAAAATACCTTCTGTAGCTCCTCCTTAACCTCAAGTGACTTTCTCTTTCTGGGTCTCAATTTCTTCATCTAAAAAATGGAATCATTAGACTATGTAATGGCTAAAGTCTCTCCCAATTCTAACAATGCTATGATTCTAAGGAGACATTTAATGCTTGCTATGTCACTAAACTCTCAATAGCATTTTAGCAGGTTGTCAGCTTGGGGACAAGTGGGGCTAAGTGGGCATGAAGGTGGCACACTGAGCATTGAGAACAGGCTCATAAAGATCAGTTACTAAAGACATGTAACAAGAATAGCTGTCCTACTTCAGGCTCTCATCTCTCCTCACCTGGATTATTGTCACTTTTGAGTTGGACTTTATTATTTTAGGTTTCTCTGCTACATTTATATTTAATATATCATCTAAGAAACTGTCCTAATCTACCATCATGAGCATGTCATTCCTCAACTCAAAAACCTCCGTAACTCCTCATTGCCTATTAAAGAAAGTTTAGATTTATGGTAGCATTCAATGCCCTCTCTAATCTGGTGAAAATCTGCCTTTGAAGCCTTTTATGGAACTACTACTTCCTATATGTTCTACATCCCAATTTAACTAGATTATTCTTTATCTTCTTAACCAATTTCTCCCACCTTCCATTTTTGATCTGCTCTCTCTTGTTTTTGCTCCATGTTTCATGCCTAGAATGAATCTCTTTACATGTTTATTTAGAAACAATGAATTCATCTTAGACAATCAAGTCAAATCAAGTCAACAGGCAAACTCCTACTATGTGCCCAGGCACTATGTTAAGCACTTAGGATATAAAGAAAGAAAAAAAAAATCCCTTCTCTCAAGGCGAGAAAACATGCAAACAACTAAGCACCGAAAGTTAAATACAAGATAAATTAAAGGTAACCTTCGAGGAAAAACTAACTCTATTAAGGAGGACTGGGAAAGGATTCTTCCCAAAGCTGGGACTTTAATTAAGTCTTGAAGCAAGTCAGGAGATAAAAATGAGAAGGAGGATGAAAGGAATAATCTGGGAAACATACCCGAGTGTCCTCTTTATGAAAATTTGGTTTGATTTCACTGATTTCAGTTCCCAAACATTTGTATCCAGTGTGTGCCAAGTACTGAAGATATTTTGCTACATCCAAGCATTTGCTGAGGGAAAGCTCCCAATGATGTCTTTTCCATCCTGTAGGAATTTAGGGGAATTTTAATTTTATTTTTAGAAATTCTTGGGAGATAGAATTGTCTGGCAACGTTTTTGTATTACGGAGACATTTATCAAATTTCCTGCCACTTTTCACCTCCCATTTTCTACAAGGAAATTTCCTGTCTTGTCTTTTAATTTTTCTGGAAAGTCTAGATGATGGTATCAAGATACTTAATCCTGCCCCATTTTAGGAAACTTCCGTTAAAGCTGTCCATGCCCAGCTGAAGCTTGTTTGGGGTGCCATATCTCAAGGATAATTTTTCCTGTTCAATGTATTCTGTGAAGGACTAGTTAAGATCCCATCACACCTGCCAGATCCCCTGATAAGTGGAGTAAAGGAGAGGGGGAGGGGGATTATTAATGATCTTATCATTCTTCACAAGGCAAACAATGGGAGATCTGGCAGAGGGACCAGAGGTCACCAAATCTCAGCATTTCCCAATCTCAGACTTGGAAGGGAGCCTTGGAGGCTGCTTAGTTCAACTCATATCAGAACTGGAATTTCTTTTATACTGGAGGTTCTTAACTTTTATTGTATTTGGCAGTCTAGGGAAGCCCATGGACCTCTTCTGGAAATAGTGTTTTTAAATGTATAAAACAATAGAATCACAAAGGAAAAAATTAGAATGAAATACAGTTACCAAAATGTTAAAAAACCCAAATAAATCACAACCTAATTTCATAGAATCTAAGTTCAGAATTCCTGCTCTCCTTGAAATTACTCAATAGGGAATGAGAGGCAGGTGGCATACTGGATTAAGGGCTGGCTTTGGTTTTAGAAATATCTGCCTCTGATATACTAGCTGTATAAACATGAATAAGTTACTTGGCTTCTCAATCCCTTAGGGCAGCTCCCTAAGACTATAATAAATTACAGACGAGGTGAAGATTTGCATCAGTGAAGGGAGTTTTCCATACTAAGGGTCCACTAGGACAGTGAAGTTGCAAATTTAAAAAGAAAGGAAGGAAGATAGAAAAAGAAAAGAAGGAAAAGGAAAAAGAAATTGGAAGAAAAGAAAGCAGGAAGAAAAAGAAGTGAAGAGGGAATTTAGAGAAAGAGGAAGAAAGAGAGAAACAAAGGAAGGAAGAATATAAGAGAGGGGAAAAAAGGAAAGACAAATGATATGAAGAACCAATGAAAGTTTCTGAGCAAGACAGCAATATGGTCAGATCTAAGTATTAAAAAAGATTTCCCAGGTTTTGGGTACAAGATGGATTACAGTAGAATGATCTGTTTGCACTGTTGCCTTATTTCCAAAGCTGTTTTCTCCTTCTCAGTGTGTGCCTGTTCCCCTCTGAATAGCCAAAAACAGCTGGAAGATCTTTGCGGCACTTTTGCCCTTCCTACCTTTTGAATTCAACAACACCTGGATTCTGCTGCTTCTCTGCTCAGGATCAGGGTTAGACCAATAGGTCTAAACTATTGAGTGGGGGTCCTTTAGGCCTGGACTGATATTCAATAATACCTAGTAACCAGGAGTTTGAGAAGCTTAAAACCTGATTGCATAAAACATCTTCACTGTTTTTCAGAGACAGAAACAATGAGGCTTGTGGCTGAAATTCAAGGCTTTCTATTTCAAAAATATTAATAGACAATAGAAAAAAAACCTTGCATTGTTCAAGGTTCTCTGAGAAAATCTGGGATCTTACAACTGACCAAGATTATGTACATGACTGACTGATCCAGTACCTAATCTAGTAAAATGCTGAACCAGATGATAATCAAGGAATCTAATGAGAAACTCTTATGTTGACTGCAAGGCTCTGTCTCCAAGAGTACAAGGCTTTCCTGAGAAAGTTTTAGGTTGGCCAGAAAGTCCCAAGGTAGGGACCTTGGAAGCCTTGGGGAGTAGTAGCATTCAGTGACCAGTGGAGTACTGACCAGTGTGAGCCTATCGTGCTCATACCAGAATAGCTTAGGACAAGAGGTTCTGATATCTCTAACACTCTATTCCGAGATAATAGAGAAGGTACTGAAGATCAAGCTCAAAGATCCAGAAGAAGTTCAAACTTTAGGAGGTAGGGATCCAGGGGATCCAATCTGGGCCATTTACCCTACTCAAAAGTGTATCAGGGACAGAACCTGGCTCTGTCACAAAGCCCCAATTCAGGAACTAAAACTGGAGAAAAGAGAAAAATGAAAGTAGTATATATAAAAAAAGATTGCAAATCTAACTTCATAACAAGCAGAAACCAGATGGATTTTCCACAAGGACAAGGAAGCAAGAAATAAAAATGAAATAAAAGCCCTTGAAGAAAGAATTGAAAAGAGGATAAGTACTTTAAGAGAGAAAGTGGTAAATCTTCTCAAAGAAATGGATTTCCTGAAAACTAGGATCTACCAAAAAGAAATCAATGACTATGAGACAGTAATTAATATTAGAACAAAACCAAAAGGTTAAAAAAAATAGGAGAAAATTTAAGTTATCATAAATAATGACTGATCTGGAAAACAGATTAAGAAGAGATAATAATGATAAAATTTATATAGTAATTTAAAATTTTCAAAGTGCTTTATATCTCATTCATTTGCTAATTTAAAAGTTATGAATTTCTGAATATCATGATTGAAAAGAAATGTGTATATCATCTTTCAAGATATACTAAACGAGAGCCTCTTAGATCTACTAGAACAGCAGACAAGGTAAATACAGAAAGAATATATCAAATGTTTCCCAAAAGAAACTTCAAAAAGGAAATTTCTAGTAATATCATAGGCTAAATTCAGAGCTTCTGAATAGAAGAAAACACATTGTAAGCATCCAGAAAGAAGTTAAAGAAAGAAGGAAATTGTTAGAACTAGACAAGATTGAAAGCTTCAGCAAATAACCAGAGAAAATCTTGGAAATTTTTATTACAAAAAACAAAAGACATAGACTTACAATTAAGGATAATTTATCTGGAAAAAGTATTATCTTACAAGGAAAAAAAGAATTTTTAATGGAATGAAGAATTTTCTGTTCAAAATTAGATTGTGAGTTCTTTGAGAACAGAGACTTTTTGTTTCTTTTTGTATCCATAGTGCTTAACACATTACTTGGTATATTGTGGGTGCTTAATACATGTATATTGATTAATGACTGAAAAGACCAAAGCTGAGCAAGAACTTTCAAAAAATAAACATGAATCTAGATAAACTAGGAAGATACGTATATTTGTTTTGAGTTAATTTATTTGAAAGGGTCATATGATATAGTGCTAAAATGTTAGTACTTAGTAGGAGAAATTGGGTTCCTTCAGAACCATAAGTATTCAGAGGATTGAGGAAATTAAATAAGAAAAGCAGAGGTCCATGGAATGGACTGATTCTATTCTGAGGATTTGAAGATGGGAAAGAAAATTGAGGATAAAAAAAAGGAATATATATGGGTGGCAGGAAAGAATATAACTTACTATTTCTCATAATTAAGGAATGTGAGAATATATAAATATGGAGGAAAGGGGAAATGAGTATCAGATGAATCTTACTCTTATCTGAATTGGTTAAATAAAAGCTATACCCACATGGTTTGGTATAGAAATATTGGAATTCACCAAAGAAATTAAGAAGAAGAATAGTATGGAAGATATAGTCAAAAGCAAACTAAATTTTCTGAGTCTGGAGGGGGAATAAAAGGAGTGAGAAATAAAAAGAAAAGAATTGGAACCTAAGGGGGTCCCTTATATGGTCTCTTAGATAATTGGGGAATGGCTGAGCAAGTTGTAGTTTGTGAATTTATTGGAATTATTTATGACTTTTAAATGATGAAAGAAATGATTTCAAAGAATCTCAGGGTAGGATAAATTGACACAGTAAAGTTAGTAGAACCATGAGGACAATTTATACAAGGACAACAGGGTAAAGAAAAACAACTTTGAAAGACTTAAGAATGCTGTTCAAAACAATGATTAATCATGTCTCCAGAGGAACTATGATGAGATATGTTAGTTACCTCTCAGCAGAGAGGTGATGGACACAAGGATAGATATACATTTTTGGGCCTGGCTATGATATACATTCATTTTACTTGATTATGTTTATTTCTTACAAGGTTCCCTCCCCCCTTTTCTTGAAGTTAATGGAAGTGAGAGTAAGAGAAATCAGTGAGGAAAAGAATGATGCCCCCAAAAGGGCATTGTAACACATTTTAAAATGCACCGAAGAGAACAGAAGAAAGTTCAGAAGGTAACTCAGACAAACAGGATACTTTTGAAAATAACATGTAGAATTTATCATATCTAAAAATAACATTGTTATTTGAAATGGAGATTCATGGTTTCATACAAAATCTTTTCTTTGTATTCTGCTGTGTTTGTGGACATATTCTTTTTTGTGGGCATTTAAGGTCAGAATTTCTAAAAAAAACAAAACAAAACAAAACAAAAACCCTGAAAAAGTATTTATTGAATTAGATCCAATTCTCTCCTTTTATAGATACGGAAACAAGAGTCAGAGAGGAAAATTGACTTACCCAGTCAGACAACTATATCTATACCATAACTATGTCTATAGGTAGAGTCCCCTGGCTGGAGTCAGGAAGATGAATCTTCCTGAATTCAAATCTGGCCTCAGATACTAGTTATGTGACCGTGGGCAAGTCACTTAATCCTGTTTGCCTCCGTTTCTTCACCTGTAAAATGATCTGGAGCAGGAAATGACAAACCAGTCCAGTCTCTTTTCTAAGCAAGCCTCAAATGGGGTCATGAAGAGTTAGACAAGATTGAAAAGTGACTGAACAAAAACTGTCTCAGTTAAGACTCAGGACTCTTGACTTCTCAATCCAATTCTCTTTCTATGACACCATGCAATAGTCATATCTAGCAAAATTAAGATCTGGGATAGGCAGAGATGATCTCCAGCAATGGTGCCCAGACTCTATCCACCCAACATCATTTCAGTCAGTTCAGGAAAAAGGTCACTAAAACCAGTTATTTGTCTGTGTGTGTAAGTCAAAACAAAGTAAATGGCTAAATGACTGAATGTTTTATTTCCCAGCTTGTTTTAGGTATTTCATGGCCTTTCTAAGGTGGATCTATGAAAACACTTCAGGAGACTTCTCTTTAACTAGGTATAAACACAATCTTGAGACATATTTATGTTAACTATTATTAGAATCAGGTTAACAAAACAGGAGGACTATAGGAGCAGGAAAAGCAGCAAAACTATGGAGTCAGAAAATGTTAGAAGTGAAAAGAACCTTTGAGGTCATCTAGTCCAGCCGTATTCATTTGGCAAACAAAGAAAAAGAAGCCTAGAGAAATGAAGATGGCTGCCCCAATTTACACACCTACCAAATAGGAGGGTCACACATTTACCAAATAGACAAGTCTCAAATTTAGCTGGTTTCCCAAGACTAGCGTTTTTCCCCATTATACCTCCTGCTACAATGGAAGAGGTACTTCAGTATGTCTCTTTATTGATCAAACTAATGCTGATTGGAGTGACAGTGATTGTGTGGGGGTAATGAAATATAACTGAGATAATGGGATCATTGAGAACATTTTGGGACAAGTTAGAATAAATTAAGTGCATTTCTATAATGGAACAGAATCATTACATATAATGAGTATTTTTGATACTTATATATAATTTTCTATTTAATCTTTCAGAGTGAAAAATATCAGAATATGGGCATTTTCACAAAGAAGCTCTATTCATATTTCAAAGCATCCTTATACATATGAGACATAGTGAGAGAAACCTTGCTCTCGGTACCTCTGGGTAATCCAAAGAGCCAGAACACAGAGGGTGAGGGGTCAGTGGGTGAGGTGTGGAGCTAGCAAGGAAATGGCTCTGCACAAAGGAAGGGTTGGGGGCTTGAGAATGGGAGGGGGGGTCAGATTTTTCCCACAAAGTCTGGTCATTGCAGAAAAGAGGCCAGAGCAAAAAGGCCATCCCCAGAGGGGAACCACCTCTCTGGCCTCATAAATCAGCTGCTAAATCTAAATCTACAGCCCCGGGGCACTGGAATGGACTCTTAACCACTTTCAGAGGGACTGCTAGTCCATCAACGCTAGCGTCAAACCTTTTCTCTTTATGATTCATATTTACCCTCTCACCCTCTTTCTGTATTAATCATCCATCTTCATTCCCTGTTTTAGCAGAATTTCCTCCTGACAGGACTGGTGTTTGGGGAGCAGCTGGGAAGGGGGAGGGAGGAAAGGAAGGAGAGGGAAGTTGAGTAGTCTTAGAGCAAAGGCCTGAGGAGCCCCCTGCTGTTGCAGAGTCTATCATCTAGAGGGAAAGGAGAGAACCTCCACAAAAAAATGAAAATAAATGAAACCCTAATACAGCCCAGAAGAATCTATATCTCCCTGTGACCAAATGCCTTCTGCTACAATTTCTTGGTTCTTAGAAGAAATTTCCAGTTCTAAGCTTGCAGTCATAAATAATGTTTCTCCCATCTCCAGCTCATCCTTGTTGTACCTTAATAAAGAGTGATGCGCATGAACCAGGGCCAAGCCTTTCCATCGCTGACTGTTATTTACAGACCTGATAGATGACAAATAATGAAAATAACTCTTGGTTGTATTTATGGAACAATCAGACATGATACATACAATGGTTTAGTCATTGATCAGCTGTCTTCCCATTAGGGGCAAGTTCTTATCGAGGATTCATGATATTTTTCTTTTCATTTTTCTTTCTTGCTGATTTCTATTGTATCTTGTTTTATTGTGCTCCATGTTCTTGAACAAAATCAACTATATCTCCAAACCATGATTAAAATAAAGGGTATCTCCATATAATTACATTTTGAGGCTTTGTCTCCATAGGGGCAAAACATTCAGGTAAGTAGGACTCAGTTGTCCATATGCTTGTTATCTAGCTTTCACTTGCAGACCTCAAGTGACAGGAAACTTATCACCTTTCAAAGTATCTTATTCCACTTCTAGACAGTTGTTGTTAGGACATTTTTTTTCCTTATGTAGAGTAAAAATCTCTCTCTTATTAGGTGAATACAAACTAAAATTAAATACTAGATGTTCTTTTTTAAAAAACTGATCTCAGATAACATAAACAATATAGAAAACATTGTTTCTGCCACAAGTCTGGTCTCACCAGCACTACAGCATAAGCCACAAGTAGAAAGAAGGAAGAAAGAAAAAAGTTCTATAGAACTAAAGATCTGCCTTTCTATAACATATCCTCATTAACAGTAGTCTTTTTGGCCCTATGAGCCAGAAACAAGCCTAATTTTCTCTTCCCCATGGCAACCCAAAGTCACAACCTTGGGATCATCTTTGACTCCCAACATCCAATCAATTGCCAAATCTTATAGATTCTCCCTCCACCACCTCTCTCTCATTCATATCTTCCTTTCCATTCCCACAGTCAAGACCCTAAGGTACTACCTCATCATCTTTTGCCTGGGCAGTTTGCAATAGTCTCTTTCTTTAAGTTTCTCTAATCTATCCCCTTCAACAACTGTCAAAGGGATATTCCTAATCATAGGTCTATGTCACTCCCCTGCTCCAGAAGCTCCTATAGATCCCAATTACTCTGCAGATGGACTATTAATTCTGCCATTTGACTTTTAAAGCTTCTCATAAGGTTCTAGCTTACCTCTCCAGCATATTTTCACCTAACTTTCTTTTACCTACTCTATGTTTCATATAAACAATTGTATGGTCCAGCTGGAGGGCTGCTATTATCCATACAGAGGCACTTGTAACACATTCCATTATTGTATATATCTGGAAAACTTTTTAAGATTATCATGAATTGAATATTCAATTACAAAGGACAAGATTTTTATTCATCAAAGAAACAAAACTAAAATTCAATACTTTTAAAACTAACAATTAGACTTTATTTTAAAAATACACATTTTGCAAAAAAAGTTCCTTTTAATCAAATCTTTGCCCTTATCATAAAATGTAATATAACCTTTTGAGCCCTATTTTCTTGACTTAAAAAGCATCTTTCCAACTGGACCTGCTCCCTAACTCCTTATTTTTCCATGAAGAACCCAGAGTGGAGCTTAAGGACTGGTGACCAAAGGTACAAGGCTTTAAAATGGACTTTTTGTCCATTTTAAATCTACTTTTGTCCATATTTGTCCATCTTTTATCTTTTTTGTCTTCCTTACTCAGACTAGCCAGAGTCCCCAGGCCACAGAATCCAAGTTGAGGTATGGAAAATAAAGTAGCAAGAGGAGTTAAAAAGAGAAACAAAAGGAAAAAAAGGCTTCCTTCCTTTCCTTCCTTTCCTTCCTTTCCTTCCTTTCCTTCCTCCCTTCCTCCCTTCCTCCCTTCCTTCCTCTCTTCCTTCCTTCCTTCCTTCCTTCCTTCCTTCCTTCCTTCCTTCCTTCCTTCCTTCCTTCCTTCCTTCCTTCCTTCCTTCCTTCCTTCCTTCCTTCCTTCCTTCCTTCCTTCCTTCCTTCCTTCCTTCCTTCCTTCCTTCCTTCCTTCCTTCCTTCCTTCCTTCCTTCCTTCCTTCCTTCCTTCCTTCCTTCCTCCCTCCCTCCCTCCCTCCCTCCCTCCCTCCCTCCCTTCTTCCCTCCCTCCTTTTTTGTTTCTTTCATATATATATATATATATATATATATACATATATATATATATTCTTGCTGAATTAAATTGAGGGTTAGTTATGAGAATATTAAGGCTCTCCCTGTGAGGGCTTGAGTAGGAGAATAAGACTATAAATTTGGTGCTGAATCCATTGAGAAAGAAAGTACAGTTTGCTCTGGGCAGGACTGGCAGGTCTACCCTGAAAGGGCTGCCCCTAAGGCTAGTCCACTCCTGACTCCTGTTGGGATGGTTTCTACTGGAAATAGAATCTTCTGTTTTCTGAGGTGTTGCACAATAGCAACAAAGCAGGTTTTAATTCAGCCCAACAAGGGAGGGCTTGTCTCTGGTTCATTGATTAGCTTGTCTGTGACCATTCAGCAAGGAAGAGATTTCCCAAAAGTGAAATACCTCCATCACAGAATTAGCGAAGTACATAAAGTATTAGGAAACTGAGGCTTAGTCAGGTAAAGTTTACAGAGCAACTTCACAAAACTCTTCAGAACCCTTGAAGGAGTCCCAGGGATCAAGTGGGTAGCTAAGGTTGACACATCTTTCACCAAAAAGTGGGAGTGGATTTCACTGGGGAAGCTATACCAGAGAAGTTTTTGAGGTAAGATGGTGAAAGTGACACTGAAGGTATTCTATAGTCAGGGATTAATTTTAATAATAGCTGACACTGACAAAGCTTTAATTAAGGTTTTCAAAATACTTTATTTCATATTTTTTCATTTGGTTATCATGATAACTTTATAAGGTCAGTGTTATCACGCTCATTTTACAAATGTGAAAATTCTCAGAGCAGAGTGGTATAATGCAGGGAACATTAACTGAGTTAAAATTCTGCCTCTGATTTGGGGCAAATCACTTCATCTCACTGGTTAACCTGCTTTAGTTTTTTCATCTATAAAAGGTAGCCTCTGATGATGCTTTTAATTCTTGAATTATAATCCTTTGGCTCATTATGCTGCTGGACTATGTCTGAGATGGGGATCAAACTCAAGTTTATCTAGCTTACAAAGAGAAAACTGTCAATGGCTGTTCACTACTGAACAGTGGGAGCAGTTGGGTATAAGATGCTTTCATCAGAAAATTGCATGGGTCAAGAATACTTGTAAATTGTAAGGATTAGGTTTGGAGTTCTGGGCTTTGAATCTACCATTTTTCTCTACCATTTTCTATTTATTGACTTATTTATTTATTGAATAAATCTCAACCTCTCTGGGACTCAGTTTTTTTCATCAATATAATGAATGACCATCATCATTTAGAGAATACTAAAATCTCTTCCAAGCCTAAATCTTAAAATCCTAGGCTTGGGTTCCATTCAGACAGCCTCAACTCCTTCCTGTTCCTGCACATTTCTTTGGACAATCACAATCCCTTCCTACCCCTCTAAGTTTCTCCTAGTAGGTAACTAACTACATGTGTTATTTCTTGGTTTCTCTCAGGAAGAGACAGAGATTTGGGTAGGGAGGGAGGAGGAAGCTTATCCAGGCTCATCCAGAGCATGTACCTGGACATCTGGCTCTCTCTGATGCCTTCATTTTAAAACCATCCATCAGTCACCAGGAATGGCAGGCAGGCAGGCCCAAAATGCAATGCCGGCACCTGGGATTGCTCAGCTGTAAAGAGTGTCTTTTTATTTAGAGCTCTATCCTGAGCTTTCCTTCGAGGTCTCTCCCTCACTTTTACTAGCTCAATCTTCTTTCTTCAGGCCAGGGGAGGGTTCCAATGGCATGTTCTGAGCCTTGACAGACCCTGGCCACCCTTACTCCTGATTTTCTGTTTAGCAGCTGGGAGTTGGGGGGAGCTGGTGGGATTTTCACAGAGCTGTATCTCTTATCTTAGGTCTGCATGATGGGCTTTGGGGGTGTGCTTCTGAAAGGTAATGATATTGATATATTGATCAAATTTTGAAAGTAAAAGCTGCTTTGTGAATTATAAAGGGCTCCCCACACATGTAAGGAATTCTTATCACCATCATCTTCATCAGTTACAATAAAGACTTTTCTGAGCTTTTCCTAGGCTCTGAGGAAGATAATCCAATCAACACCCAAGTGAGCAAACAAAAGTAAGCAAACTTGTCTGAGGAATGGAGGGTGAAGACTTTTAAGTGCCATACCCTTTATAAAGCCAGGCCCCAGGATGGAACAAAGGTATTAATTATTATACTCATTTTGCAGATGAGAAGACTGAGTCAGATGGAGGTGGTGATTGGCTTAGATCACACACTACAAATTTATGTTACATGATCCTTGACTGGACCCTCAATGCTACTGGGTAATCCTACTATACTTCTCTACTCACCTTACTCATCTCATTCTCCCCAGCAGTTTTTCCAAATATTTTTTTATCCCTCCTCATGTGCCAAAACTTCCTTTCTCTTCAACCACTCAGCTTATAATCTTGCCTCATATTTTATAAGAAAAATGGAGACCATTTGCTCCCTCTTCTCTTCCCCATCTTCTATCAGTCAGATGTCTTTGCTACTCTCTCCTTCACTCCTGTCTCACATGATGAGATGACTCCTTACCAAGACTAATCCCTTCATTGTTCAAATGATCCCATTCCATGCTGTCTTCTCCAACAGATTGTCACCTTTGCCATTTATCCCTACTCTTTCAATCTTTCCCTCTCTTCTGGGTCATTCTCTACTGCTTACAAACATGCTAGTATATACCTCATTCTGAAAAAAAATCCTCACTTGTCCCTTCCAATCCCAGTCCAATCCTTTACTAAGGTCTTATATCTCGTTTGCCTTTTAGAGGTAATTACTCAAAAAGATTAGCTTCCAATCTATTTTCTCTCACTCTTTTTACAATCTGGATTCTGACTTTATCATTCCACCAAAATTTCTCCCTCCAAAGTTACTGAGTTTTTAATCGCCAAAACCAATGGCCTTTTATTAATTCTCATTGACCCCTCTGTACTTTTTTTTTGTTAATGGTATTTGTAAATAGTATTTTTAGCATTCAGCTTTACAAGATTTTGAGTTCCAAATTTTTCTCCCTCCTTCCCCTCCACTCTTCTGAAGAAGATAGACAGTTTGATATATTTTATGTTTGCCATAATGTAAAACATATTTCTATATTGGTTACAGTTGTGAAAGAAGAAACAAATTAAAGAAAAAAACTGAGAAAGAATAAAATAAGTGAAAAAATATGCTTCAATCTGCACAGAATCCATAAGTTGTTTATCTGGTTGTGTGTAGCACCTTCCTTAGTGAGTCCTTCTTACTTGTCTTAGATCAATGTGTTGCTGAGTAGAGATGAATCATTTGTAGTTGATCATGACAAAACATTGCTGATACTTTTGTACTGTGTTTTCCTGGTTCTGCTCATTTCACTTTGTATCATTTGTACTTGTCTCTTTGTAGCCTTTGACACTTTGATCACTCCTCCATAATACTCTTCTCTCTAGGTTTTGGGGAGTCACTCTTTCTTGGTTCTCTTCCTATCTCCGTAGCTCCCCTGACATTTTTTGCTAGATCCTCATCTAGATCCCACCCTTTACCTGAAGGTGTCTCCCAGGGTTCTACACTAGCTCTCTTCTCATTCTCTATACTCCATTTGGTTATCTCATCAGCTCCTATAGTTTTAATTATCATCTCTGTGCTGGTGAATCTCAATTATATGTATTCTGCTCCAGTCTCTCTATTCTCCTTCAGTCTTTTATTTTCAATTCCAGTTATCTTGACCTATCTCTTGCCACTAGATCCAGATGGCTCTACAGGAGAAATTGAGGCAAGTAACCTTGCACAGCCCTCTCTCATTTAAATCTAATTCACTTGCATGTCATGATCCCTCCCTGATATCATGATCCTCTTCAAGAATGAAGGACAAACAATAACCTCTGTAAGCAAAGCTGGTCCACTAACTGGAATTGGTCAGTTAGAAGACTCTTCCTTTCCCTCCTCCCTCCCTCCCTCTCTCCCTTTCCTTTCTCCTTCTCTCTTTTCCTTCCTTCCTTCCCTCCTTTCTTCTTTCCCTCCTTCCTTCTTTCCCTCTCTCCTTCTTTCCCTCCTTCCTTCTTTCCCTCCTTCCTTATTTCCTTCTTTCCCTCCTTCCTTCTTTCCTTCCTTCCTTCCCTCTCTCTTTCCCTCCTTCCTTCTTTCCCTCCTTCCTTCTTTCCTTCCTTCCTTCTTTCCCTCCTTCCTTCTTTCCTTCCTTCCCTCTCTCCTTCCCTTCCTCCCTCCTTCCTTCCCTCTCTCCTTCCCTTCCTCCCTCCTTCCTTCCCTCCCTCCTTCCTTCCTTCCTTCCTCACTCCTTCCTTCCCTCCCTCCTTCCTTCCCTCCTTCCCTCCCTCCTTCCTTCCCTCCTTCCTTCCTTCCCTCCTTCCTTCCTTCCCTCCTTCCTTCCCTCCTTCCCTCTCTCCTTCCCTCTTTCCTTCTTTCCCTCCTTCCTTCTTTCCTTCCTTCCTTCCTTCCCTCCTTCCTTCCTTCCCTCCTTCCTTCCTTCCCTCCTTCCTTCCTTCCCTTCTTCCCTCCCTCCTTCCTTCCTTCCTTGCTTCCTTCCTTCTCATGTGCTCCACAGCTTCTTTTCTCTTCAACCTCTCATCTGATAATCTTGCCTCATATTTTATATACAAGAGAGGAAAAAATACTTTTAAGAGCATCTGTAGGCAAAAGATATGATACACTATGTGGACAGAGGAAAGAAAGGAGGGAAGGAAAGAAGTGAATGAGACCAGGTGAAGATTTCTCAAAAAGAAATTCTTCCTTTTTCCCTCCCTCCTTGCCTTCCTCTCTCCCTTCCTTCTTTCCTCTTCCTTCCTTCCTTCCCTCTCTCTTTTCCTCTGCGTGGAACAGATAATAGATCTTCTTATCTACTACTCAGAGTACCATCTGTTGAGGGCTGTAGCCCCTTGATATTCCTTGTTTGATCTCCAACTTCCTTTGGGACTTGGACCTTTGATACAAGATCTGGTCAAACTAGTTTGGGCTATCTGAGCTGGCTGGGGTTTTACAGCTCCCCATTCTAATCTGCTCAGATAGACCAAATGGCATCAGGAAATTCCTTTTTGGGAACAGACTTCTGTCTGTCCCCAAAAGATAACAAGAGAATCCTTATCTTATTTACATCACTCTCAGGAACCTCCTTACATCACTGCATCTGAATGCTTGTGCTCTTGTATAAAAGAGAGAGCTCAAAAATTTACTCTTTGCAAAATGGGCCTTGTACCATGTAGCCATTTTGCCTACCAGCTCTCTGGTGTTTCCATTCTAATCAATAAAGACTATGTTTCCATACAGCATCAAGTAGCAAATTCCTTTGCTGCTGAACCAGCCCTTGGTTACTTTGGGGAAGGAAGGAGAGAGAGAAAGGAACTGATCCATCTCTGTTTAGACCTCATTTACTCCTCATCACCATCTTCAGATAGAAAGAGGAAGCATTTATTCAGTCCTTGCAAGAAGAGATCTAAACACAACAGCTGAGCAGGCACAGAGCCTTTCAGCTCTTATAATCCAGCGTGATATGCTTGGGCTGGCAAGCCAGAAATAGTGAATTAGTTAAATAGCAAAAGACTTGGGTTCATTGGATGGACTGAAAAGGAAGTAACCATTGACCAATAGTTAGCAATGCTATCTGCTTCCTGTGGGTCATGTAACTTTCTGAAACTTAAACTTAGGGTCTGACCCACTCCATCTCAGACTTTTTGAGAACTCTTCACCTGGTCCCATTCACTTCTTTCCTTTCCTCCTTCCCCCATTTCTTTCCTCTGTCCACATAATGTATCATACCTTTATGTACAGATGCTCTTAAAAGCATTTTTCCCCTTTCTTGCATCTTTGAACCCTCCCAAGATATCTTGGGGTTTACCGGATAGATTTCTTTCTTAAGAACCATGCCTTAAACCAAAACCAGTCTGATTATAATTAGCTATCAATAGATCCTAGATCAAGCCCCATTTGGTCATTGTTTGGGTCCTGATTGACTGAGATTGAATGTAAATAGTAACCATTACTGCTTTGGCCAGAAACCCTGAAGGTCTTCCCCTCCCAGATTCATTCATTTATTTTTTTATTTAGATTTTGGAAGGGACTAGAAGAAAGAAGAGATTCTTTGTCTCATTTGGTACCCAGCCTTAATCACTGAATGGTTCAGCCTCAGTCAAACTGAGACCTATTGAAGTCCTTAGCTTAAAAAGGCTGAGGTCTCCTATTTTACCCAGGTCTCTCTCCAGTTGTTCTGATCTATATCTGGCCACTGGACCCAGATGGCTCTGGAGGGGAAAATGAGAAAGGCAACCTTGCACAGCCTTCTCTCACTTAAATTCAGTTACTTGCGTGGCATGGCATCACCTCCCTGATGTCATAGTCCTCTTTGAGGGCATGAAGGGCAAAAAGCAACAACATTTCTAACTTCATTTCAGACAACTCAAACTAGAAATCTAGTAGACATTTTAAACTCAATCTATCCAAAACCAAACTCATCATCTTTTCCTCTAAATTTGCCCCTCCTACCTTCCTTATTACTAGAGAGGGCATCCCTTTCCTCTGTCTCTCAGGCTTACAACCAGAAAGTTATTCTGGATCCCTTATTATCACCCTCCCCTCCATGCCCCATTAGTTGCCAAGCTCTGTCATTTTCACTTTTGCAATATCTCTTCAGTATGTCTCCTTCTTTTCTCCTCTGACACTACTACCAATCTTGTGTAGGCCCTCATCACCTTACCACTGAATTATTCCAATAGTCTGTTGGTAAGTCCTTCTGCCTCAAGTCTCTCCCCCCTCTAATCTATCCTCTCTTGGAACGTTAAAGTGAATTTTTTTTAAAGCGTAAATCTGATCAGGTCATCCCCAAAAGCTCCAGTTTATTGCCTCTTTGATCAAAAATAAAATGCTCTACTTGACATTCAAAGCCCTTTGTAATTTAGCTCCATCTAACACTTCAGTCTTCTTATACCTTCCTCCTCACCACATAATCTTCAATCCAATGATAATGGCTTTCTAACCATCTTACAAAAAAGATATTTTATCTTTCAGTTCTAAGCATTTTCTCATGCCTGAAATGTTCTTCCTATTCAACTGTTTTTCTTTAAGAACCAACTGAAATCCTATTTTCTATAGGAAGTCTTTCCTAAGCACTCTTAATTCCAGTGCCTTAATTAATTACCTATTTATCCTGAATATACCTAGTTGTATATATTTATTTGCTTGTTTCTACCCCCATTAGATTGTAAGTTCCTTGAGAACAAGGACAGTCTTTTTTGCTTCCCTTTGTATCCTAGTATTTAACACAAGTCCTAGATCATATTAGGTATTTAAGAAATGTTTATTGGTTGGTATTTTTAATAATTATTAATAATTGTTATTATTATTAATACTACTGCAAAGCTCTATATGGATTGATAGAAGTATGGGAGTAATGTATGCCAGTGCTATCATGAAGGTAATGATCATGTACTACCCAATGGCTCTATTTAGAATTTCTGCAGTTCTAAAATTCTGAGACCCATCTAAATCAGTCTTGTCCTTATCTTACTCTGTCCTTCCACTGTGCTTTCTGGAAACTACTAATCACTTTTTTAAAAAATTGCCTTTCACATCAGACCTTTGCTCTCCACTGACAATTAATTTTGTATATATCTTGTACTTTATTTCACACTGTATTCCCAGTGGAATTTAAACTCCTTGAATATAGAGACAGTTTTGTTTTTGCCTTCAAATCTCTAATACCTAGCCCAATGCCTGGCATACAGTATTGAATCAAATGATCATCATCATTACCATGTTGGGCACAAATGATGATGATGATGATATATATATATATATATGGTGGTTTTTTTTTGCTATAGCAGGTCATGAAATCATCTACCATGGGACCTCAATTTGTGTTGATGGAGGCAGAACTCTGATAAAAGAATGACTCCTTCAAGGATATTATTATAATCATCATCATCATCATGAGGAGGATGAGGATGAGGAGGATGTAATGCCTAATGCAAAGCTCCACATTAATTGATGGTGGCAGGGAATGGAGGAGGGCTCTGACAATGATTCCTCTTTGCCTGGTAGGGATGTTGGGGTGGAGGAAAGGGAAATAAGTAGATTTTATTGTTGCTACTGCTGTGATTGCCCATTACCAATCCCCAGAGCTCCTGGTTCACCAATAAAAGCCTCTGATTTAATCAGAATTCAGCATTCAAAACAGTTGCAAATAGAAAGACAAATAATGCCATTTCAGGGGATTATTATTTATTTATAAATCTATTTATAATCTACATTTTGCATGTTAATCAAATCCTTCTGTGTGTCAATTCTTTATTAGGAGCCTATTTTTATTTTGAATTCTTTTGCCCCTAGATAATGTGTAAGAAATTAGATTAGGGACAGATTTATAAATAAATGATAAACTGCTGCCTTAGTTATCTGCGTCTTCAGAAGCTCTGGTAATGCATTGGAATCCAGGGATTCCTGCTCGTGGAAGTGGAAAAATTGAATGTAGCCTGGGGGGTGGTGGTGTGAGGGGTAGACCAGATTCATGGGCTTTAGAGCTTGAAAACGAACTCAGATATTACCTCCTACAAATGCTTTCATTTTGCAGAAGAGAAAATTGAGATCGGGTAGGGAAATGACTTTACCAATGTCCCACAGCTGATTAAGAAGCAACAGAGTTGGGGTTTTAACCCAACTCCCACCCTAATTCCAAATCCTGGTTCTTCTCATTACAGCATGTTGTTTCTCCAAGGAGGAGAGTTGAGAGATGATTGGATATGAGAAGGGATGAGTAACAACTGCTCTCTTAAGTTAGACCTGAACTGCTTTGTGTTTTCCATGCCCATTGTGGATTATCTCCCTCCCTTCTGCTGTTAAAATCCCTTCTGTCTTTTAAGGATCAGCTCAGGTTCTATCTCCTCTTGCCCTCTTTCTTATATAGAGGGGAAAATAATGCCAGTTTTGAAGTCAAAGAATCTGGTTAAGATGCTGATTCTGCCACTGACCTTTATGATCTTAGGCTCATTTAGAGACCTTCTTTGGATTTCACTTCATCTATAAATGAAAGGATTTAAATTAGGATCTCTAAGGTTCCTTCCAGATCTAAATCTATGAACTTATGATCCCTCCTCATATTTCTCAGAGTGATTTGCTTGGACTTTGCCATTTGCTCTCCTGTAAAGTAGGAATAAAGGGCAGGTAGATGGCACAGTGGATAGAGGGCTGGGCCTTGAGACAGGGAGACACTTACCTGATTGTGTGATCCTGGGCAAGTCATTTAATCCTGTTTGCCTCAATTTCCTCATCTGTAAAATGAGCTGGAGAAGGAAATGACAAACCTCTCTAATCTTTTGCCAAGAAAACCCCAAATGGGTTCACAAAGAGTCAGACATGATTGAAAACAACTAAACAAAAATAGGAGTAATAATACTTGTATTATTAATCAATTAACATTTATTCAAGAATCTATTATGTGCCAAGTACTGTGTTAAAAGTGCAGTGACAAAGTAAAAGAATCTCTGCCTTTGTAACTTAAATTTCAATGTAATATTACTTAGAAGGTTTTTCTGAATATAAAATATATATGAATAAGAACTTGTTTAACTTTAGTATCCTATATAAGTAATAATAGCTAGCATTTAAATACTACTTTAAGGTTTGCAAAGTACTTTACAAATATTATCTCATTTGGTTCTCACAACAAATCTGAGAGTTTGGTCTATTATTGTTCTCATTTTACAATTGAGGAAACTGAGGCAGATGTTAAATGAGTTGTTTAGGATCACACAGTTAGTAAATGTCTGAGGTTGGATTTGAATCCAAGTCTTAGGCGACACAGCAACTAAAGCTCTGTACTTGGAGGCAGGAAGAAGTGAATTCAAATCTAGCCTCAGACACAAATTGTGAAATCTTGACAAATCATTTAACTGCTACTTGCTTCAGTTTTCTCAAGTAAAAAAATGGATATAATACTAACATCTACTTCCTAGAGTTGCTGTGAAGATCAAATGAAAGAATATTTATAAAATTCTTTTTAAACTATATAAATATTAGTAAAAGATAGCATTTATATAGCATTTACTATGTGTCAGGCACTGTGCTAAGCACTTTATAAATATTATTACATCCTCTTGTGGGAAGTGGTACTTGAGCCAAGTCTTGAAGGCAGCCAAGGATGTTGAGAGGTGTCATGGAGTAAGGACCTGGAATGTCATGCAAGTAGAACTCTTTGGCTGGGAAGTAGAATGTAAGAAAGAGAGTCAAATGTGATCAGCCTGGAAAGATGGATTCATTAGCATCAGATTGCAAAGAGCTTTTAAGAGCCAAACAGAGAAAGTCTTTGTAGTTATTGTTTTTTGGTTTTGCTATTTAAAATATCCCAGGATGTAGAGAAGTAGAGCAATGACTAACTGAATGGAAAAAAGCATTTAATCAGTTTGAAACACTAGGGAAACAAAGAAAAAAGTAAGAGGCTCCTTGCTTTCAAGGAATTCATATTCTAATGGGAGAGATGACAAATATAGAAGCTAGTCAGATGGAAAGGTCTCATGGTCCTTAGGATGTAGAAACAAAGCAGATAACAATACTTCATCTCCACCATTATTTCTTCTTCCCTTTTCTCCCTTCTTTCCCCTCCCCTTCCTTTTCATCTCCCCTTTATTACCTTCTTCTTCTGTCCTCTCTCCTCTCCTCTCTTCTCTCCCCTCCTCTTCCTTTGTCTTCTCTATAGACTGAATCTCCTTATCTAGGTGGTAAATGCAATAGCCATTCTGGAGTCTGATTCCACTTTACTGATGACATGGAAGCCTTAACATTGGATTTCCAAAGTGGGTGAATTTGCCTTTCCTTAGGCAGCCTGGTGTCTCCCCACCCAGTCCCTCTCCACTGCAAGGTCTCTCCAAATTGATTCTAGATTTAGTACAGGTGGTAACCAATCAACTGTAGCCTGACCACAGTTCAGAACTCCCAAACTCAAGAGATCCCCTAACCTCAGTTTCCCTAGTAGAGGGGATTATAGGTGTCATAATTAACTTTTAATGCCATTTCTACTGTTTCTATCATATCAATTTCTAATGCTGATCCACATGACAGTGCCCAAGACTTTGGTGTCTTCTGATTATTAAGGAGCTATGGCTGTAGCACCCCTAGGAGCATTCCTAGGGTACATCCCCAATGCTGTTACTTTCCAGGATGATGGCTGAAGGGGCTGGGTGGGAAGCAGATCATTGGTTGGAGCTGGGCTGCCATACTTAACACTCTTGGGTATATCTAATCCTCTGGTGCTGACAGTGGCAGAAAGATGGGCCTTTTTTTCCATAGTGAGTCAGTCCTCTCTTCAGTGAGGGCTGTGGGGGTGGGCATTGATATGCCGAAGGGGTCTGAGCGGAAGTGATGCTGTTTGAAGGGGTGGTGGTTGGATTTGCTTGGTATATACCACTTTCTATTCCTCCCTTAGGCTATCTTGCTGCTTCAACAACAACAACAAAATCTTGTGGAGATAGAATGAATAAGATTTGGCAACTGATTAGATATGGTGGCGGTGCTGTTAGGGTAGACTGGCAAATAAGAATGAAAAGTTCATTCTTTCTCGGTCTGTGGTCAGAGAATGGCTGTGTATGCACACCACTAAAATATTTGGTTTTTGCCTTAACCTTAAGAAATATCATGTGTAAGGCCACTGAATTTAGAGCGAAAAATTTCCCGGACATGGTTCCTGAAAGCAAGATCTCTACGAGTTGTATCCTCTGGCACCTACAAATTATCTCCAGGGACGACTATTTGATAGCTGGCTAAGACATCCTTTTGCAGTCTCTGAGCCAAAAGGAGATGTGCTACTAGAGCGAACACTATGTATAGTGTGATGGGGGAGGCAGGAAATTCCAATTGGCTGAGATTCAGAGAAAGGTAGCATGTGAAGGAGGAGTTTCTATGTGTTGAATATTGAATAGGCCTAAGGTTGTGTTAAGAAACACCAAAATTTATATCTAATAGAAATGCCAGTTAGAAATATTCACTCTCTGGGAGGTACCAACAACCCTAAGTCAGACCCTGGTTGAAGATCTTTCATCTACAAATTGGGTGACTTAGGAGGGATCACTTAACCTAGTCCTCAGTTTTTATAAAACGAGGGAGCTGAAATAAATGAACACAATCAATGAGCATTTAGTTATTAAGCTCTTACTGTGTGACAGGCACTGGAGATACTTCTAGCTCTACATTTATGACCCCATGATCACAGAATGAGTGAATCTTTAATTCATGAAGAGATTGCTAAAAACAGCTTCTAATCTTTTTCTCACATCTGTGTATTAGGAAAAGTTCTGAATTGGAGTCCAAGGTTCTGGGTTCAAATTGTCTGGGACACTTAATCAGGTATGCAAAGTCAGCTCCCTGACTTTGCTTCCTCAGTTTCCCTTGGAGGCTCCCATGAGGAGAGTCCTTAGAGTATTGCAGAGAGGAGGCCTCTGAAGATTGTCTCCCCCTTAGAGGGGAATATGGGTTCCTCGCTGTTTCCGTGAGTCACACCCGGAACCAGCACTTCACTCACACCAGGAACACAGAGCAAATGGAAAGCGCCCCATGGGCTGCCTGCTGTTGGCTGCCAGCCGCTCCTGATGACTTCAGCTAATTTCCCTAGTCTGGAAACATTGTTGACAGTGTGATTTCTGAAATGTGAAAGGCGCTATCTCGTCTGTCAGGGTTTTGGCTGCTGCCACGCTGCTCCCTCCCCTTACAGCGACTCTCGCTGCTCCGTCATCATCTCCCACAACTAATTACTCCAAACTGACAAGAAAAGCTTTTTCCCCTTAAAAAAATATTTTTCAATTTCAAAAATGCAGGAAAACTCTGAACTTTCTTGCTGATGTCTCTTCCAAGCCAGTTGTGCAATTGCGGTTCTCACACGGCCCTTCGAACTGGCCGGCCGGAGTCAGTGCTGGGTCATGGGAGGCTGCCAGTTGGAGGTGGCCGAGGATGGCTGGCGCTAGGTGGAGGGCAGAGCACAGACATGCACGGGATGTGGTTAGAGATCAAAGAGATCAGAAAGCACAGGGTGAATTCTCTGGCACCCACGTCTGCCCGAGGTGCTCTCTAGTTTTCCCCCATTAGTGCTTCAGTCCTCCCTTTTGCCATCGAGGACCCCCATCAAATACCTGCGTCTAATATCTGTTGGACCAGGACCTCAGCTGGCTCCCCGTAATCTGGCTTTGATCGTTCAGTCGTTTTCAGTCATGTCCAACTCTTCCCTATTTGGAGTTTTCTTGACAAAGATCCTGGAGCGGTTTGCCATTTCCCCTCAGGGCCTATGGCACTCTATCCACTTGACCCCAAGCTACCCAAATCCTGATTAAGGATAACTAACTTGTGAACTGACAATAGCTTCATGTATGATATCCCTCCATCTCCTGCTCAGACCAAGGGAAAACAAACTGCCTTTTTGTTCCTTTTTAAATCCTCATATTTGTTGTTTTTAGATGTTTATTTCTCTTTAATGTAATTTTTTATTTTTATGTTCATTTCCCAAATCCTTCCTTTCCCCCACCCACTGAGAAGGCAAGACATACAATGTATACTAGACATATTAAGTTATACAACACATATTTCCATATTAGCCTTGTGTGGGGGGGGAGTAAGAGAAATAAAAATAAAAAAAAATGTTTCAGCCTGTACTCAGACTTCATCAATTCTCTCTCTGAAAGCGTTCATCATTTTATTTCCATATACACCCCTCCCTTCCCTAGAGAACAATTTCTTATAACAAAAATTTTAAAAAAGCAGTTCATTATAATCAATTGATGTATTAGTCATGTCTTACTGGAGTACAATATTACATACTTTATAGGCAGTAAGGTGGTACAGTGGGAGAGATGTCTAGGCCTAAAGACAGACAGACCTGAGTTCAAATATGACTTCAGTCACTTGTTAACTGTGTGATGCTGGAAAAGTCACTTAATCTGTTTCCCTCAGTTTTCTCTGTTGTAAAAAGGGATAATACTAGTACTTACCTATCAAGATTTTCATTAGGAGCAAATGAGATAATATTTCTAGTGTGCTTAAGCAGAGTGCCTGCACATGGCAGAGGATTAATAAATGCTTATTCTTTTCTTCTTTCCATAAGTATTTCTTGAAAATGATTCAATTGATATTCTACAAGGACGGAGGTTGTTGGGTTCTTTTCAGCAGAAACTTGATCAAATGGTACTTTAAGACTAAGTTCAAGCCAGTTTTTAGATGAAGAAATTAAAACTATTTCTAGTCATATGATCACTATTGATCAAAGAAATGCAAATCAAGATAACTCTGAGATACCAACCACTACACACCTGTCAGATTGGCTAAAATGACAGGAAAAGATAAAGGTGAATGTTGGGGGGGATGTGGGAAAACTGGGACACTGATGCATTGTTGGTGGAGTTGTGAAAGAATCCAACCATTCTGGAGAGCAATTTGGAACTATGCCCAAAGGGCTATCAAACTGTACATACCATTTAATCCAGCAGAATTACTACTGGCTTATATCCCAAGGAGATCTTAAAGGAGGGAAAGGGACCCACATGTTTAAAATGTTTGTGGTAGCCCTTTTAGTAGTGGCTAGAAACTGGAAACTGAGTGGATGCCCATGAATTGGAGAATGGCTGAATAAATTGTGGTATATGAATATTATGGAATATTATTGTTCTGTAAGAAATGACCAGCAGGATGATTTCAGAGAGGCCTGGAGAGACTTACATGAACTAATACTAAATGAAATGATCAGAACCAGGAGATCACATGGTACATGGCAACAAGAAGATTTTACAATGATCAATTCTGATGGATACAGTTCTAACAATGAGATGATTCAGATCAGTTCCAATAATCTTGTGCTGAAGAGAGCCATCTGCACCCAGGAACAGGACTGTGGGAACTGAGTGTGGACCACAACATAACATTTTCACTCTTTCTGTTGGTGTTTGCTTGCATTTTGTTTCTTTCTCGGTTTTTTTCCCTTCTTGATCCAATTTTTTTTTTGTGCAGCAGGATAATTGTATAAATATGTATACATATATTGGATTTAACATATATTTTAACATATTTAACATATATTGGACTACCTGCTATCTAGGGGAGAGGGTG
The DNA here is from genome assembly GCF_048593235.1 of Sminthopsis crassicaudata. NCBI lineage: Eukaryota > Metazoa > Chordata > Mammalia > Dasyuromorphia > Dasyuridae > Sminthopsis > Sminthopsis crassicaudata. The sequence continues at coordinate 447,500,062 of NC_133618.1, read as the reverse complement.
AGGGAAGGAGGGGAAAATTTGGAACAGAAGGTTTTGCAAGGATCAATGTTAAAAAATTACCCATACATATATTTTGTAAATAAAAAGCTTTAATAAAATTTTTTAAAAGACTAAGTTCATTAATGCTTTGCGGAACTAGGGCTAAGCACTTTTGGGAGTTCTGGGGAAGCCTTCTCTATACCAGATGAATTAATTAGAAGCAGCTGTATTAATTCTAATGCTAAATGAAATGATAGTGGGGAAATTTGAAATAAAGTGTTAGCAAAAAAAACAGCAGCTCATTAAATGTTTTTGTTATTGTTGTTCAGTCTTTTCAGTTTATCTGACTCTTCATGACCCTATTTGGGGTTTTCCTAGCCAAGATACTAGAGTGATTTGTCATTTCCTTTTCTAGCTCATTTTACAGATGAGGAAACTGAGGCAAACAGGGCTAATTGATTTGCCCAGGGTTACACAGCTAGTAAGTGTCTGATGTTGGATTTAAACTCAGGTTTCTCTAACTCCAGGCCTAATGTTCTGTCCACTGCATGGCCCAGTGACTTAAATGTTTAAGCACAACTAAATGACACTGGGGCATCTGTGGAATATTGAGGAAATTCCTACCAGGGAGACATAGAGGAATCAATTGCCCTGTCTTTGACACATTTGCTGCTATGTCTGGGGATGGGGTTAAGTATATTGTGTTTTAATTGTAAGAACATGGTCATAACACATATATTCATATCATGCTTTAAAACTTCCAAACTATTTTCTTCACAATAGCAAACAGTGTAAGCATTTTGCAGAAGGAAAAAATGAAACTTGGAGAGAAGGCTTAAGCGAGTTGTATTTAATCCTAGAATTTGAAACCAGGCTGTTCTCCAACAATAGAACCAACTATTGTCCTTTACACCTGTGAGAACACGCACGTTTCACAGACGTGGTTTGTTCTTTTTTATAGGAGAGAGGTGGGAATGACCTGTGAATTTGGAGCTGGAATGGACTTTCAAGGCCACTGAGTCTAGTATCTTCATTTTGCAGATGAGGAAAAGGTCCTACAACTAGTTAGTATCTGCCATGAAATATGATCATTCCAACTCCAAATCCAGCACTCTATCCTCTCAAGGAGCATGAGACCAAGTAGCAACAGCACATTTTACAAATAAGGAAAATGAGGCACACAAAAATTAAGTGACTTATTCAAAGTCCCACATGTAGCTAGTAAGTATTTGAGACTGAATTTGAATTCAGGTCTTCAGCCCTCTGTTTACATTACCACTAATTGCCTGAGTAAAGCAATCCTTACTTGCAAGGATTTGACATTCTAATGGAGGAGACAATAAGTATATGGAAAATAGATACTGAATAAATAAATATTAAGTAGTTAAACACAAAGTAGTTTGAAAGGGAGGGGACATGAAAAAGTTCAATAGAGATTTCATGAAGATGAGCCAGAGGTCCAGGCAGGTGAATCCATATGTAGATACCCAAGTCCATCTACTTTCTGCTATAATAGGAGACTTATTATTCCTGATTTCTTCAGTTGATCTATATTTTGTCTGATTTCGAGTCCCTTCATGCTTCTGTGGTATAGTATAAAGAACTCTGAGTTTAGACCAAAAGAAGATGAGTTCAAGTTTTGTCTCATGATTATGAACCCTGGCTTCCTCTAAATCCTAACTATAATCTCATCTTTAATAAGAAGCCCCTGATAAAACCTTCTTTCTCTTACTTCAAGGAATCTCAGTATCTCTATCTCCACTATCAAAAGAGGACTTTTCCTACCCCTTGTCCCTCAGGTAAAAAATTTCATAATTACATTTCTTCAATCAATCAAGCTTTATTGAGTTCTATCATGGGGGCAGCTAGGTGGTGCAGTGGATAGAGCACCAGCCCTGAATTCAGGAGGAATCCAGTTCAAATGTGGTCTCAGACACTTAACACTTCCTAGCTGTGTGACCCTGGGCAAGTCACTTAACCCCAGCCTCAGGGAAAAAAAAAAGAGTCTATCATGGGCCTGGCACTGGGGATGCAAAAATAAAGTCCTTGCCCTCAAGGAGTTTATAATCTAATGGAGAGATTACATGTAAGCAAATATATAAACAAGCTATCTACAAGATAACTAGTAAATAGTTAACAGAGGTAAGTCACTGGAATTAAGTGTATATAAGAAGGGATTGCATCATTGCCGTCCTGAGGAAGGAGGTACATATCTTCAGGGATCCTTAGTGTTAATATAATGAAGCTCAGGAAACCCACTCTTTTGGGAACAGTGATATTTGGATGCCCATCTCACTCTGCACGGCAGAACTGAGATACTCAGGTGATGCTGTTCCATAATTCATTTAGCTCTGACTCCTCATTTTTCCCTGCTTGGTCTGAAATTCTTTTTAGGGATAGCAATCCTCAGATGGACTGGGACCAGCTAAGAGCTTAGATCTGAGTTTGTGGTTGGAACAATTCCATGTTTTCCACCTACCCATCCTGGATACCCAACACCTTAGCACAGAGGTTTAAAGTTTTGGGATCTGCCCATCATTCTTCATCTCCTAACTCACTGCTCAAGTGGAAAGGGCCCAGGATGCTGAAGTTTTGGGAGGCCTAAGAGAAAAGGAGATAGCAAAGCTGACCTCTCAGTGGGGAAGCCCCATTAATTGGAAGAGTTGGTTGTATTGGCATAATGTCAATATAGGGAGGGGAAGAGAGTCATAACAATGTCTATGGGGAGGTTGTGCTTAGGATGCTGCTCTTCCCACGCTTAGGCCCATAGCCATTTATCTCACGTTAATGGAGTAGGGTATTGCCTTTTGGCACCCCAGGTGTTTCTACCTGGTTATAGCTCTGTAGCCATGAGCAAGTCTTAAGTTTCCCTAACTGTAAAATGGAGATGGTAATGCCTTTATTATCTATCTCACAGGACTTTTGTGGGAAAGTGTTCTTTAAACTATAAAGTGTCCTGTAAATGTGAGTTATTATTAATATTATAGAATGTGGCACTCACAACTGAACACAATACTCTATATGTAGTCTACCCAGAGCAGACAAAATTGAACTGCTCACCTCCTTTATTCCAGATACTAGACTTCTATTAATATATTCTAGGGTTATAGTATTTTTTTCTGGTTGGCACATCAAGGTCTATTCAGCTTGTAGTCCATTAACTGTGCTCATTTAGCATATCTAGTCAATTTTCCCCTGTCCTTTGCTTGCACACCTAATTCTTTGATCTGAGGTTTATTCCTGTTATTTTCATCATATTGATTTTAGCCCCATTTTTATGACTTGCTAGGAGATGAATTTGAATCTGGCCATGAAGTGATGCTAGGCAAGTGATCATCTACCCTGTTAGTTGGTTCACCAAGAACATCAATGAGTAAAAATGAAAAGAAATGACACTTTGATATCTGCCCCCCTGTAATACTAAAATTTTTTAAAATTCCAAATTATTTTAATTCTTAAAAAAACAGAATTTTTATATGCCTGTTGAGGAAAGGTGGGACTGAAGGGAGTAGGTGAGAATCATTATTATCCAGTGTTTCTGATGAAGACATTAAGATGTGTCAGTAACTTGTCCATTTAAGAAGGACCCAGGAAAGCCATTAGGAGTGCCAGGATTTAGTGGATTGAGTGAATAGACCTGGATTTGCTTCCCAGTTTAGAAACTTAATATGTGTGATGCTGAGTGAGGAAGTCACAGCTTCTTTTGGGCCTCAGTTTCCTTATCTTTAAAATGATGGGTTTGGACTTGCTGACTTTTAAGCTCCTCCTAGACTTATACAAATCCATGATTCTATAATCCCTAACAAGGCTTTATTTCTTACTGAAAAGAACAAATCTCTGAGCATTGGTGATTCATTAGAAAGAGGCTTATTCTAATGGGCTCTAAGATTTGATTGTTAACACCTTGTAACCTACTTGATTTTCACCTAAGTGCAGTTATAATTGGGACTAAGAACAGGAAGCAGGGTATGCCTTTTCTTCATTTTGATTTGTTTTTAACCCAAACTGAGATTCTGTGTAATTGCATAGAAATATTTGTAATTGCTAGTGTTGAAGTTTATAATTTGTCTTTTGTTTGCAACATCAGTCCTGTGAAGTGCAGCTTTGATAATTAGCTAGAATCATTAAAGGAAAGAGATGTAAAAGCAGTTTACTCAATGGAAAACAGAAACATTGGTCCAACTCTGCCTTTGCTCTGCCCTATGTAAAGCAGCTGAGATGTGGGTTATCCAACAGAATATTTTTTTTGTGGATTTTCTGCTGGCCAACTGATGAAACCCAAAGAAAATCATTACCATCCTGGAGGATCATCTCTAGTGGGGAGCTAAAGGCTTTTTGTTTTCTTCTGTTTTGATATTTTTGTCAGGATGAAAGCCCACTGAAGATGATACAGACCTGGAGGCATGACTGATATGTTGGATGACAGAGCTAGGATAATGAAAGATCTAGGAAAATGGATTCAAATGTACAAGATGGAAGTTTTCAGGGGGAAACAGCATTGGTTAAGCATTTAGGATCTGAAAAGTCATTTACAAAGGTCACTGACAAGTTGGAACTCCAGCATTCCTATCCAAAAAAATTTAAAATAATTCCTCAAATTAAATTTTGGAGCAGCAGAGCTAACAAAAGGTCAGAGAGGGAGAGGTTTTTTTTTTTTTTTTTTTTTTTAGCTTTAGACACCTTAGGAGGTCTGCAGAAGAGGTCTATAACCCTGGAATGGGAGCAAGGCAGAACACAAGCAGTAGGCACCTTGGAACCTGCCAAGATAGCTGCAAAGGAAGAGCAGCAGCAGCAGCAGCTTCTGGAGCTCTTAGCCCAGAGATGGTATGGAAGTGAGACAACTGGTCAGAAAGAGATTACAAGGGACCCTTTGCTGTCACTGGGTGCAGCTGGTGCGGAATGACAACTCTATTGCCATAAGCAGTTCTGTATCACAGTTACAGGGAGGAAAGAAATGCTTGTGATGGGTCATAAGGGAGCAAGAGGTCTAGTCACAATTCCATGATCAAAAGGAGTGCTAGCACTTGTGGCTGCTAGAGAACTGGGGACTTGGCTCCAGAGCCAAAAGGAGCATTAGTACTTGTGGCTGCTGGGGAGCAGGGGAGTAAGGGTTCTTTCTGAATAAGAATTAGAGCCCAGACCAGGTGATCAGTGATCAAACCTCTTCCAGAATCACCTTGGATTCTAAGTGACCCCAAGAACTAACTCTGAAAATAGCCCGAAGACTGGCACAGTGACTCCTTATCTCCAAATGAACAGAGCCCAACTTTAATATAAAATTCAAAGTGAAGAAACAGACTGGAATAATGAGTAAATAACACTTTATCACAGAAAGCTAATACAGTGGCAGGGAAGATCCAAGACATAAACACAGAATAAGGCAACAATGTGAAAATGGCCATGAGCAAAGTCTCTAACAAAAATGTTAATTGAAAAAATACTTAATTAGTTGAAAAATGCAAGGCCAACAAGTTTTTCTAGAAAGAGTTAAAGAAAGAGATGAATGGCAGAAGAAAAACTGGGGAAAGATATGAAAGTAACTCAAGAAAATAATTAAAAGAGAATTAATACTCAATTGTATATAAAATCTATCTTACCCAATAGGGAAATAGAAAGAGAAGGGAATGAAAGATATGGGAGGGGGGATAAGTAAAAGAGGGTGTCTGGGTTAAAGGAAATAGTGGTCAGGAACAAAACAGACTTTCAAGGAAGGACAGGATAAAAAAAGGGAGAGAAGGATAAACAAGAAAATAGTATGGACAGAAATACACAATAATCATAACTGTGAATGTGAATGGGATGAGCTCACCCTTAAAATGGAAGCAGATAGAATGGATTAGAAACCAGAATCCAACAGAATATAGTGTATAAGGGAAAAACTAAAACAGAAAGACACACAATTCAAATAAATAACTGGAATAGAAACTGTTATATTTCAGCTGAAGTAATAACAAAGGTAGAAACTGCAATCATTATCTCAGAGAAAGCAAAATTAAAAATAGAAAATGAAGTAATATAAAAAGATTTTTCTTACAACAAATTTTCTCTGATAAAAGCCTCATTTCTCAAATATGTAAATAACTGAATAAAATTTATAAAAAATAAGAGCCATTCCTCAATTAATAAATGGTTAAAGGATATGAACAGGGGAAGTTTCAGAAGAAGAAAGCAAAGTTATCGATAGTCATGTAAAAATGCTCTAAATCACTTCTAATTTGAGAAGGGACAAATTAAAACAACTCTGAGGTACCACCTCATATCTATCAGAAATGACAAATGTTGAAGAGGATAAGGAAATAAATAGGTACAATAATGAACCAGTAATAGAAAAATGAACTGGTCCTACCATTTGAGAGAAAAAGCCTAGAATTATACCCAAAGGACTATGAAACTATACATACCCTTTGATCCAAGAATACCACTTATTAGGTCTATATCTGAAAGAGATCAAAGAAAAAGGAAAAAGCACATCCATGTACAACATTTATGGCAGCTTCCTTTTGTAATGGAAAAAAAAAATTGGAAATTGAGAGGGTGCCTATAGATGAAGACTGGCCAGACAAGTTGTAATGAGGGAATTAATTTCATTAAACTTTTTTGAATCCCTTTTATAAATTTTAAGTTTTCTTGTTTTTGAAGTGGAACTCTCTAATCAGTATCTGAGATGCTCTTGGTAACCGAAACGTGACATCATATTTGTTATTGTTCAAGAAATAACACTTAGGAGTTGTGAAAAAGGAGGTCTCATTTATAGAACGTTGCCTGCTGGTCTTTTTTTTCCTTCTTCTTCACAAAGGTGATTAAGGTTTATTTTTATCAGGTGAAATCAGCTTCCATCAATTTACTTCCCTAGAGAGGACATAGGACCTTTTGTTTTCCTCCAAACTGAGTGGTTAACCCTCTCTTATCACTCAGGCTAACAGTGTTCTTGAGAGGGCAAGTTTCCATCACAGTTGGATTTTTTTTGTTATTTCCATTAATATAGCAGTAAATAGTTCTCTTGATTTTGATGACTTGTCTATTCATTAAACCTAGACAATCTTCTGAGGAGTCTTCAAGCCTCCTTTGGGGCCATCTCACTGATGACTTTCAGGGAATCACATTTCTTTCTTTCTTTCTTTCTTTCTTTCTTTCTTTCTTTCTTTCTTTCTTTCTTTCTTTCTTTCTTTCTTTCTTTCTTTCTTTCTTTCTTTCTTTCTTTCTTTCTTTCTTTCTTTCTTTCTTTCTTTCTTTCTTTCTTTCTTTCTTTCTTTCTTTCTTTCTTTCTTTCTTTCTTTCTTTCTTTCTTTCTTTCTTTCTTTCTTTCTTTCTTTCTTTCTTTCTTTCTTTCTTTCTTTCTTTCTTTCTTTCTTTCTTTCTTTCTTTCTTTCTTTCTTTCTTTCTTTCTTTCTTTCTTTCTTTCTTTCTTTCTTCCTTTCTTTCTTTCTTTCTTTCTTTCTTCCTTTCTTTCTTTCTTTCTTTCTTTCTTTCTTCCTTTCTTTCTTTCCTTTCTTTCTTTCTTTCCTTCCTTTCTTCCTTCCTTTCTTTCTTCCTTCCTTCCTTCCTTCCTTCCTTCCTTCCTTCCTTCCTTCCTTCCTTCCTTCCTTCCTTCCTTCCTTCCTTCCTTCCTTCCTTCCTTCCTTCCTTCCTTCCTTCCTTCCTTCCTTCCTTCCTTTCTCTTTCTCTCTTTTCTCTCTCTCTTTCTCTCTCTCTTTCTCTCTCTCTCTTTCTCTCTTTCTCTCTCTCTCTCTCTCTCTCTCTCTCTCTCTCTCTCTCTCTCTCTCTCTCTCTCTCTCTCTCTCTCTCTCTCTCTCTCTCTCCCCCCCCCCATGTCTCTGTCTCTCTCTCCTTCTGGGTTCTCTCTCTGTCTGTATGTCTGTATCTCTCTCTCAGTCAATTGGGTCACAGGGTCACATAGCCAGGAAATGCTAAGTGGCTGAGGTCACATTTGAACTCAGGTTCTCCTGACTTCAGGGCTGCTGCTTTATCCACTACACCAAATAGCTGCCCCTAGGTAACCACATTCTTGCGAAGTCCACTCTGCTACATCCAACATGCTTGTACTCCTCACCTTCCCACTTCACCCACCAACCACCCATTGAAGGTTTTTACTGAAGACTTTCCCTTTTTTTTTTTTTTTTGCCATCAATGCTATTGCAAATCACCTCAGTCTTTTTTAAAAACAATTTTAATTATTCTCCCCCAATTTTTAAAAAAACATATTAATTTAGTTTCAATTTCCAAATTCTATCCTTCCCTCCCTTTCTCCCATTTCCCCCTACCTGAGATGGTAAGCAACCAGATATAGGTTATATATGTGCAATTATGTAAAACATTTCCAAATTCGTTATTTTGTATAAGAAGACAAAAAATAAAGTAAAAATATCATGCTTCAGTCTGTATTCAATCAATATCAGTTATTTCTCTGGAGGCAGAAAATATGCTTCATCATTAGTTTTTTGGGATTGTTTTAGATCATTATATTGCTGAGAATAGCGAAGTCATTTAATATTCTTCATCTAACAAAATTGCTGTTGCTCTTATGAGATTCTCCTGGTTCTGTTCATTTCAATGTGCATCAGTTCATATAAATCTTTCCAGGTTTTTCTGAAATCATCCTGCTTGTCATTTCTTATAGCACAATAATATTCCTCAGTCTTCTTTAATTCCTTTTTCTACTATCTTCATTTCACCCAGTCATGATTCCAGATCTATGAAATATTATTTCCCAATGTCTCTTGTATATAACCCCTCCTCTCTACTCCTAAAGTCACCACCCTATTTCTTATCACTTTTTGCTTGGATATGGTCTCTTCACTGGCCTTAGAGAGTCATAGAATTTGAAGGGACCTCATCAGCCATTTGGTCCAGCCCATAAAAGAAAGGAATCTCCACTATGGCAGATCCAACAAAATGTCATCCAGCCTCTGTGGGAAGACATCTAATGAGGTGAACCTATCACCTATGGAAGCAGTTCATTCTACTTTTTGATAGTTCTAATTGTTAGCAAATTTTCTCTATGGAGTATCCATACTTTAACAAATGTTTTCACTTAATAGTATTTTATTTTTCCAATTATATGTTAAGATTTTGAGTTCCGAATTTTCTCCTCCTTTCCTTCCCTCCTCACTCCCCAAGACATAAGCAATCTGATATAGGTTATGCATCTACAATTATGTTAAACATATTTCATCTCATTTACTTCTTGAATTTTCATCCATTGCTTCTAATTCTTCACTCTGCTACTAAGTAGAACAGATCTAATCTTTGTTATTGTATGGAAGCCCTTCACGTAATTTTAACTGGAATTATTTTTTTCTCCCCATGCTCCAGTCATTTTTTTCCTTCAAGGTAAATATCCCTAGTTTCTTTATCCTTTCTCCATGCTTCTAATCAACCTTTTACATGCTATGCTATTATTTTTTCTCAAAACCTTACATTAGTCATGTTCACTTTTACCTGAAAAACCTTCAGATGTTCCCTAGGCTAAAGTTACATATTTTTTAGTCTGACATTCAAGGCCCTCCCCAAATAGACTCCTTTATGTTTCTTCAAACTAGTCACTTATATAAACCCTCCCTTTAGCTGAACTGATTTATTCACTACCACTGAAGGGTTATACATATAATACTAGTAAAAAGAGAATCTTACAGATGAAGTAACTGAGGCATGGACAAGTAATATGATTTACAAAAGCTACAAAGTTCATGAGTGGGGGAACAGGGATTGGAACTAGTTCTCCACACCAGTATTTATTCTATATTGTCTCTCATACAAGACCGAATCTTTTGCCTGATGGGATCACTCTTTTTAAAGAAGCTGGAATCAAGACTTTGAGGTAGTTTGGGCATCAAATGTGTCTTTTTCAGATTTTATTTCCTTTCTCTATCCAAGGATATTGAGAAAGCCATAGGGGAGACGGCCTGTATGTGTGTACATGTGTGTACATGTATAGGTATGTCCGTAGAAGGCAGAACAAGAAGACAGAGGAGGAAATATGAGCTCCCCGTGTCATATGGGCATTCTGAATCAGTCAGGCAAGGCCTGGGCCTGTTCAAGCTCATTTTTATGTTTTTATTTAGAACCTTCAATATTGGAGCTGATGGCAGAGAACGCGCAGTAAAATCCAGGGAGGCCAATGGGTAATATCCACTGTAAAGTGTTAATTGCCTATTGAGGCTGCAGACCATGTCAATACGTCTGGATCTGAGTTATTGACAGGCCCCTATTTATTTCAGCCCCACAAAGCTGGGCTCTTTAGAAATGGGCCTGAATCAGTCATGCTTCACTGATCCCACCAAGAGACGCCAGTCGATAAGTGCGATTGCTGCCTTAACCCTTTGAAGTTGGCACAATTGCTTGTGGGATTGGCCACATTGATCCAGCTGATGTCTCTTCACAAGGGCACCCCTTAAGCAGAGAGGGTCCTTTGGTCTAAATGACACCCAAGTTGAAGGGAGGAGAGGTCAGTGCCTGATTAAATAAGAAAGATTGGTTCTTTCAAGGAGGGGACTATTTCCTGCTTGTTTCCAAGTTTTTGTCTAACAGAGATCTTTTGATTGGATGGGATGGCACTGGGCAACTGGTCTGGCCCATATTGGGAGGACATAGGGTGAAGATCACTTTACAAACCTCCCAGTACCTTATTTATCTCTTCCTTTCCTTCCTTTCCTTTCCTTTCCTTTCCTCCCTCCCTCCCTCCCTCCCTCCCTCCCTCCCTCCCTCCCTCCCTCCCTCCCTTCCTTCCTTCCTTCCTTCCTTCCTTCCTTCCTTCCTTCCTTCCTTCCTTCCTTCCTTCCTTCCTTCCTTCCTTCCTTCCTTCCTTCCTTCCTTCCTTCCTCCCTCCCTTCCTTCCTCCCTTCCTCCCTCCCTTCCTCCCTTCCTCCTTCTCTCTCTCTCTCTCTCTCTCTCTCTCTCTCTCTCTCTCTCTCTCTCTCTCTCTCTCTCTCAGCAATCAAAATTAAGCGACTTGCCTATGATCACATACCCTTAATAAGTGACAAGTGTCCAAGTCTGGATTTAAACTCAGGTCTCCATGATTGTAGGACTTAGCTGCCCTTGGTATCTTCTTTATAACTATACTTGCTTAATTTTGAAAGACAGGAAGTCTTCCTTTTCTCAGCCTACTTGCCATAGTCTCATGTTCCAAAAATTTCAGTATTAGCCAAAGAAAGAATCAGCAAATTATGTTCTTTCTTGCCCTTTAAATATTCTCCCAACTCTGGTGTGAAATCCCTTGGTTTTTGAGTCAAAGACCTGGCTGTTTTAAATGCTGACTCTCTTACTTCCTGTGTTACCTTCCTGTGTTAAACATCTCTGGGCTATAGTTTCTTCACATGTAAAGCGAGCAGGTTAGATTAAATGTCTTCTAAGATTCCCATCCAGCTTTAAATCTATGAGGTCACCTCTCCTCTTTGGTCCTCAATTTTAAATCTGTAATGTAAGGGAATTTGACATATGATCTATAATGACCCTTCTAGCATTAAATTCTATAACCTTAAATCAGATACGGATGCTTTTTGAATTATCTTTGGAATTTCTATATTTCAATACTTTTTATGGATTACATTTTAATCAATGTGGGTGTTCCTTCTATTGGTAGAAATCGTTTTCTATCCATCCATTCTCTTGAATGATTGTTGCCCTTATATTTCTACAGATCCCCTCCCCCCAACCCCTAGAGGATTTCCCTAATAAACTGGAAACCTTCCTCTGGTTCTTTGAACATTTTTTAGGAAATCATGTAGCATTCAGGCTGCCCATCTATTATTGTTTTCCACTTGTCTTGCATGAATAGTACAAATGTACTTGGTCATATCTCTTACACTATGTCTCACAAAGAGGTCATTGGTGGTAAAAAATTTAAGACTTTTTACTCCCACCATGTGCCTTTTAATCACCTTTTGTGACATAGTTTGATTCTTTTGATATCCTGAGGGTCAATGATTCCTAGCTAGATAGTGTCACTGGGAAAACAATTTTTTTTCCTTTCTTGGTAGAAGATAAGGGAGAAACGGGAAAGAGGAAAAAATGAATGAAAAATTGAAAGAAAGAATAAAAGTAACAAAGAGTTAAAAATAAAATTAAAGAAAGTGTCAATGTCAAAGATTTGTGGTTTTACATAGGATCTTGGAGTAAATCTTAGAGGCCATCTAGTTCACTTTCCTTGTCCCCATTCTATTGTATGAATGAAGAACATGAGTCCTAGAGAGATTAAGTGACTCTTCCCAAAACCTTAGCCCAGTTTTAAGTCATTAAAGCTAGGACTAATAGGTTAAAGTCTGTGACTTTCTCCCACAGACAAAAATGACTCCCTTTCTCTATTTCTAATGGAAAATTTTCGATGGAGGCAGGGAAAAATTAGTTGTAAGTTGCCAGGGCTAATAGTATTTAAGTCATTAAAGCTTAAATAAAAATAATAGTTTTAAGCTATCACCATTCAAAATTATGCTCTGATTTTTGGGACACCCTGTAATATAATTGTTATTTTTTATTGATTATTATAATTATTCTGTGTGATCCTTGTTCAGGGACCATTACTAATAGAAGAAATAGAAAACATCTATAATTAAGTATTCCTTTTTTGATTTGCACCCTGACTCTTCCTACTTGGCTGGATAATTAAAAGAAGCTTTTCATTTCTGATTTGATTTTGCTTGTCTTGGTACCAATGTTGAGGTAGGTTTGGGGGGAGGACTATGGGAAATCAGGCTTGCTATAAGACATGACCTTTTTAGCTTCTTGGGGCAGCATGGAAGGGAGAGGGGAGGGGCAATATCTCTTTTACCTGCTGAGTTCAGATTGATGCTATATAAACAGAATATATAAACAAATCAAAGTTCATATGCTTGGGGCTCCCATCTCTTCCTGGAGACAGGATAGTGTTGAAGTGGGGAGCATAGTTTGGAGATTGCACATAAGGTTTCACAAACTTTAGAGCTTTGAAGAGACTTTAGAGGTCATCTCCCCTCATCCTCATAGTTTATAGGGGAGGAAATGAGGTTTTTAAGGCCAAGTGTCTTGCTCAAAGTCACACTAACAATAATAGCCCAAGGAGGATTACAACTAGGGTTTTCTGTTCTTTTCTCTGTACTATGCTGCCTCACAAATTACTGAAGGCTTCCTAGAAGAAGGTGGGATTTGAATGTGAAGAATTGGGTCAGGGATATTTCAGGCACAAAGAGCAGTATGAGGTACTGGGCTGAGGCAATAGTGGGCTTGGGATATAGGGGAAGGACAGGAAGTTACTGGGTTAGAACAGAGGGAATAGTGGCTGAGTAGGTGAGGTGAGTGGGGTGAAAGGCCAGAAGAGAGGGAATCAGTTGTAAAAAGGCAAGAGTATCAGTTGAAATATAGTTACCCAATATATGTGTGTGTACACACACACACACACACACACACACACACACACACACACACACATATATATGGCAATTTTGGTTGAGTGACTTGTTCAGGGTCACACAGCTAGTGAATGTCAAGCATCTGAACTTGGATTTGATCCATAGGTCCTCTTGAATCCAGGGCCATCTACTTTGCCATCTAGTTATCCCTAGATTAAATATTTTTATTATCTCCCTTGCAAAGATGGGAAACAGTTTAGAGACTTAGCCAGAATCACATAACTAGTCAGAGCAGAGGCACAATGGAACTCAGACTCTGACATTCAATAAATAAATTGATTCACAAATTGATCTTTGATAACTGCTGGAACCTTCTTACCATGTAATGAATGAATCTTCTTCTTTTTCTCCTCTTCCTCCTTTTTCTCTTTCTCCTCCTCCTTTTCCTCCTCCTCCTTTTTTCTTCTTCTCTCTCTTTCTCTTCATTCATTTATTTTATTTTTGTTAATGAACTCAATTTGTAAGACCAATGCTTTTATTCCAGGCCAGTTTTCACTGCTGCCTCCCAGTGCAGAACTACAATCCAGGTAGTAAAAGATCAGCTCCCACTTAATCCCAGTGGTTGGTTGGGTCTCTGTGTATTATGCCCAAAGTGTTTATTTCCTTATTTCCTAATGATAATGATGATGATGTCTTCACACCCTTAGAATCATATAACAGCTCTGAAAGCTAGGCAGGGCTGTTTCTTTATCTCTGCTCAATTTATGGTATTTTACTACTTAGAGCCTAGAAGAAATCTGGAGTTTCTAAATTCAGGGCAGGGATCAGTACTATCAGGGAGTTTTCTGAATTTAAATCTGTTTTTCATTTATTTGGTTCTTCTGTGAGACCTGCTGTCTACATTTGGACTAGAGCAGATGTGCCTTAAAGTCAGGATTTACATGTTTTACAAGGAAAGAGGTTTTCAAGTAAAAATGCTTGGTGGGCAGCTCGATACTAATTCCCGTATCAGGGTTGAAACAAAACTGACTTTTTTCTTTCAGAGGCAGAAACCTGTCCCTTTTCCTATTTCAGCTATTAAAAATATCAAGTGAGGAGGATTGACCATAAGCTGGGCCCAGGTAGAAGTTGCTGCTCATTCCTGATGCTGGAAGCCCAGAGCTCAAGGAGATTAATAAACCTGATTCATTTTTGTCTTTGTATCATCAGTGCTTAGCATCTTGTCTGGCCCATAATAGATAAATACTTGTTGATAGAATAATTGGTTGATAAGGTTTTGGTTGTTTGGCTAGTTATCGATCTCAGTGCACTATTCCTCCAATTCCTACCCAGCCATAGAGCAAGGGTGAGATGCACAGGTCCCTGCTGGTATCTGACATTTCATCCTCATGCTGAGGATGGCCACTAAAGGAAGAAGGATAGAAAAGAGAAAAGAATAGAGACACTAATGTTATGGAAATGGTGTAGTGGAAACAAGGCTGGATTTGGAGCCAGATGCCTTGGGTTCCTGTCCCAGGAGATAGTATCATTACCCCTGGGCAAATTATTTTTCCTCTCTTGGCTCAGTTTTCTTATCTCTGTAATGGGAATGGTGTGTTAAACTAGATGACTGGGACTTTTTTCCCTTATGATCATATATAGTGTCACGGACTGGGAAAAACACTTGATTCAGAATTGGAGGATCTGGATTTGAATCTAGGCTTTGTTCCTCAATACCTGGTTGTCTTTGAACAAATCTTTTTCAGTTTTTAAATGTGAGCTTACTTTTCTACGAAAAGAAGGACGAGGACCCTAGTTTCCACGTTGGATTATGTCTCCAAAGCCATTTAATCCAGTCGTGTAACTGACACCCAGAGGTGCTGTCCAAGGTCAGACTGGCATTGAGTGTTAGAAGTAGAGTTTAGACAGAGGTTTTCCATCTCTAAATCCAATTTCTGCAAGTTTGGGATGGACTGTAGGGTTATGATTTCTAAGGGAAGTCCTAGATGTCAGAATCCTTTGACCTCTGCATTGTGTCCATCTCCCATTCCTGGGCCCATCCAGGTGGGGAGAGGATCCAGGTGAGCTCCAGGGACACGATGTCGGCCTCCCTGATTGTATGTGACTGACTCTGGGCGTGCTCTTTATAAGCTGTTTGCTCCCTTGGTTTCGCAGGAGACCCTTTGTGACTTCTGTTTGTAATACCACCACTAGAGAGCACACTTAACCTAGTAACAGGAGCTAATTAGTCTTCAGCCTGCTCATTTCCTCCCTTCCTCCCTCCCCACCCACAGCAGCCCCCACTCCCCCTCTCAGGGTAATATATAGGCGGAGGGGATTCGGATGAGACTGAGTTCTGCCTCTGACACTCTGCAATCTTAGGCCTAATTAAAACACCACAGACGGCTTGAACCCCACATTAAAATTTGATGAGGAATTGATCAGCCAAGCAAACAGGAAATTTAGCTGTGAGTGAAGGTAATGTTTGCTCAAATGTGTAATGAGGTCCATGGGGAATATTTATGGGGACCTCAGTGATGGCAGGAGCAACTCCTAGCCCTCAATTTCATCTGCCCATGTGCCTTTTTTTTCCAAAAAAAGAAAAAGAAAGAAAAGAAAAAAAAAATCTAAGGATGTCTCAGGAGAGAAGGACAGATCTGTAAAAGTTTCAACTTCTATTGAAAAGATGTCTCCCCAGATCTTACAGAGCCCATTCACACTAGGTGCTCATCATAGTTAGGAGGCATGGATCTGGCAAAGTGACCCAGATATCTGTATCCCTTCCTTCTTGCCTTCCGGCTGAGAGACATTATTGCAGCAAATGTAAACTCAATCAGAAGGAGAAAATGTTCCCTGGAATTAGAAAATGATCCATAGTTATATTGGAGGATGAAAACAAAAATAACCCCCAACTTTAGATTTTTTCATCTCCCCCAAATTGTTCTATATGTAGCCTGATTCATCAGCACTTGGAATCAGGATGAAATTACATACTCCAGCTGTCTGGGGAGATCCCACGTGAAGTTCCAACACTGGGAAACTGGACTTCTTGAAATCACAAAATGTCACAACTGAGAGATACTTCTGACTTAGAATTTCAGAACAAGAAAAGCAAAGAAAAAAGTCAGAGCTTGAAAAGACTCATGGGATCATACATATGGAGCTAGAAAGGACCCTCAGAATCAATTCCGCTCATTTTTACAGATTAAGAAATTGAAGTGCCAGGAGATGTGACCAAGGTGGCACAGGTTATAACCATCAGAGGTGGGATTTGAAATGAGGACCACTAATTTCAGTTAGTGTTCTTTCTATTGTATTACTGACCTCAGAGCATGAAGCACAGAAATGTCACAGCCAGAAGATGGCTTGGAGCAAAAAATATCAGAGCAGGAAGGGAACATAAAACAGAAAATCTTCTTCTATTCCAACCCTTTCATTCTTGTTCCCTCCTTTTCCCTCCTCCTTTTTATCTTTTTCTTCCACATTCATCTTGTTTATTCTTCTTATCAAAGTTCACCATCACGATGTAGTTGTAATGCCTTTTCTATGCAATTCTTGGTTTCTCTTTATATTATCTATCTACATGCAAATACAAGCATACACATATATAGTATATATGTATACATTTTCACAGGTTCAGAATATATGTGTGTATAGGCATATATAAATATTGTGTGCATACATATATGTATATTTTTTACATATGAAAACCAAGAGCCATATACCAAAGTAGATGCCTCCACATGGGTATATATGATATAGGTATACATCACACAATTCACACAGCATATATGAGTGTGTATGAATAATACATGCACATATACATATACCCAACATAATGCATATACACATAGATGCATATATATGTGCACACATATGTGTTTGTATATGTCTACATGTTCTGTATGTTTGTATACCTGGTGTTCAGAAGGACTACGAGCTCTGGTGGGAGGGCTGCTGAGCCTTTTTTAGGGATGCTAATTCCTCTCTGGTGTCAACAGTCTCCCAAATCTCAGGTGTGTCTCCATGAAGTTGTAGAATGTGCAGCAGCCACACCCTGCTAAGCCATCAGATGAGATAACTAACAGGCTGCAGACCCATCAGTGTGTTAGGGGAGTGTCTACCCCAAGCCTGTGAAGACTTTCCCTCACAGAATGGATGCACAAGAACCATTTGTGGCCAAGCAGGCACCGTGGAGCTTGCCCAGACAGTAAAGACTTCAAGCTCATCCGCTGTGTTCTGGACCATGGCCAGCTCTCTTGACTTTTGTCCTGCCACTGGACTTTGGTGTGAGGCTGAAGACTTTGTGCAACTCTCTCTCACTTAAATCCAGTTCACACAAAAGTATGACATCTCCCTACTTGGTCCTCTTCAAAAATGAAGGAGGAACAACATCCACATGCATATTCCATCTACATGATAGTGTATTTGGTCTTCAGACTCTTCATTCATTGATGTAGCCATGAATCCTTTCCTTCAGAGCCCTTATTTGCTCCTTGCCACTCACTAAATTATGGCTTTGGTTGATATAATATCACCTCTTATCTAGATTATTATAAGAGCCTCTTAACTATTCTTTATGCTTTTAGACCAAGTTGTATGAAATAATCTCCCTAAGACCTAGCACTGACCATGTCCTGTTATTGTTTATCCTTTGTTCTTGAAAAGGGCCATGACACCAGGAAGAGGATGCCATGAATGCAAGTGAATTTAAGTGAGAGAGGGCTGGGCAGGGTCCCCTTCCTCACTTTCCCCTCCAAAACCATCTGGGTCCAGTGGCCAGATATAGATCAGAATAACTTGGAGATGGCCCCTGACGCAGTGATACATTGATCTTTTTAAGTTAGGGTTTGCCACAGGTCTTACTTAGAGGCTGCACTCATTCAGTGATTAAAGCTTTCTTGGAATACTCTCCTACCTTATCTATTCCTACTTTTTGTAACATCTCTGTCCCCTCAAAGTTCAGCTTAAATGCTACCTTCGTTAAGAAAGCATTTTCCGATTTTCTAAGTTTTTAGTACTTCCCACCCCCATCACTGTTTTTAAAAAACCTCTTGGATTTACTTATTTATGAACATCTTGTATTCCACTCTTAGAATGTAATTTATATAGTGCTTTAAGGTTTAATAAGTATTTTACAAATATCTTGAGGGTAGGGATTGTCTCTCTTTTATATTTATATCCCAAGCACCTAGCCCAGTGCTTGACACATGGTAGGTGCTTAATAAATACTTGTTGATTGATTGTGCTGTTTTTCAAGTGCTTTGGATAGATCCTATATGGAAGATTTATGGGATGATATGGGCAAGAATCCCACGAGCTAAGAAGGCGTTACTGGCTGAGATCTGACCTGGTGGATGGAATGCCCACATCTTGGAGTTATTAGATGCATTGAATACTAAAATTTACAACCAAACCACAGTCCTCAGACTCACTTCCCTTGAGTCTTGGAGTAATAGAGCAAGCAAGAGATTGTAGGGTTGGACAGGAAAGGAAGAGGAAGAGAGGGAGAATGCTTTTAGAGGGAAGGATTGAGAGAACCCAGGGGCAGCTATAAGCTCCACAATGCACACACAACTCTGTCTATCTGAGCACTCAGTATAATGATAATAATAATTAGTATCAATAATAATGATGATGGTAAATATAATGAATGCATTATATAGTGCTCTAAGGTTTGCCAAATATTTTACAAATATTATCTCATTTTAACCTCACAACAATCCTTGGAGATATGTACTATTATTATTCCCAACTTTCAGGTGAGGAAACTGAGGTTCACAGAGGTTAAGTATCTTGCCTAGGGTCACAGGGCTAGTGTGTCTGAAGTGATATTTGAACTTGTCTTTTGGAATCTCAGTCCAACACTGTATCCATTATTTCTAAGCTTTAGAGAAAGGATGATGTCAAACAGACATTTCCCCTTCATTCCCCTTTCTCCAGGCTCTGCCTGGGACTTTCCCCCCCCAGTTTGATTTCCCCTTAAATATCTCCAATAGCTTCCTGAAAGCTAAACACCCCCAAACTTCTTTCCCTATGTCAAATGCATATTCTCAGTTCTAAAAGCAAAATATTCAAAGGCCATGGAATTTACTTGTGAATCAATAATGATGGGAAATATTTGGTGACATTTAATTTATAGCATCATAGATTTAGATCTATGCAATCCTCTCATTTTAAAATGAAGAAACTGAAGCCCAGGGAGACTAAGGGACTGACGCAGGGTTTTACAACTGGTGAACATCAAAGTCAGCATTTGAATCTAGATCTTCCTGACTCCAGATGCAACACACTGCCCACCACACCACATGGCCTCTAGAAGGCATTTGGTATGATGCCTGACTGTAATAAATAATGTCTTGGGGTTTGGATGCATTTTTAGAGCGGGTGTACTTAATTTATTTAAGAACAGAGATGTTTTGCAAAACACTGAATCGGAATCAAAAAAATTGGATTTTAGGCCCAGTTCTATCAGTTACTTTCCATGTGATATTGGACATGTTGCTTCCTTATTTGGATCCCTCATTTCCTCACTGGAATGAGAAACATCTTGTTGTGCTCCATGAAGTTGGAAGAGTTGAGGTAAAAATCATGAAAGAGCCTCATTATCTGTGATACTTCAAATGTTTTGTGCTTCTTATATTAGCAATAAGGGTATTAAACTACATGAACACTAAGTTACCTTCTAGCCCTAAAAGCCAGAGTCTAGAAAACTTAATTCTTCTAAGATCTTTCCAGACTTTAGTCTGGATTCTTTGGTCAACACCTGTGTGAATTGGCAAGTACCAGTTTTGGAGTGGGAAAGCCAGCCTGTTAGTCACAAGCTCTGCCATTAACTTGGTCTGTGACTTTAGGAAAATCACTTCCCTTTGGGGCCCCACTTCTTCTTTTGTAAAATAAGGTGGGGCAGATTAGATGATCTCTAAAGTCCCTTCCAGCTCAGAAATTCTGAGATTCCCAATAGAAGGGAAGAGGAAGGGCTTGGGGTGAACATAATTTCATCAAATCCAGAGTTGTCTTCACCAGAAACAAGCTGCATCAGTCAGTCACCTTCTGGCAGCTCCGGAGGATGTGCTGGGGGGCATGTTTCAGTCCAGCTTCTTTTCAGCACCCTCCATGTCCAACTTAATCAGCTTTTCATACAAGAGTTCCAATGAAAGAGGATACAACTTGCCTCTAAAAAGCAATGGAGAAAGGATTGGTGATGGTAGAATGGTGGAAAGAAGCTGTTTTCCTCTTTAGGAAAAAAAAAAGATTGATACAGGTTAGATCCTGATAGACTGATGTTCTCTGCTCTTCAGAGCTGCAAAGAAGTGGCTGAAGAATAAGGCTAGTCTTCCTTGCTGTGAATTGGGAGATCCTGAAAATGTTGACTCCTTATAGATTTTTGGGCAATGAGATGTTACTGGCCTCAGTGTGCCTTACTAGAGCAAAAAAGAAAAAAAAAAGAAAAAAGAAAAAGAAAAAAAGAAAAACCAAAACACATTTTATATGTTTTTTATATTTTGTGAGGTACTTCCTTCAGAACAACTCTATGAATCAGGCACTATTAGTGTTGTTATCCCCATTTTACAGATGGGCAAATTGATTCTCAGGAGAGGTCAAATGACTTGACCATGTGATGCATATTACATTGTCTTTCACACAAGAATTAATGAAGACCTAAAATAGAGGGATGATTTTGCCATAAATGTAGAATTAAAATTTGCAAGTGACTAGATATAGGGTCTGAGGATGGTTGAGATTGTCTCCTAAGTGACTGGAAGGTTAGCGATGCCATCTATGTGAATAGGGTATGGTCAATCAAAGAAGGAAGGATCTTAGGGCTTCCATGAATCTTAGGACTTCCAGATCAATAGAGAAAAGGCAGCGTCATGCCTTGAAGACCATCCCCTAGCCCAAAGACAACCTTTAGCTATTTTCTACAGGATATTTCCCTTGGAATCAAAAGTTTGATTTATACTATTCTACTCATACCTTTACTGGCCTGTCATGTCCTATACAACATTCTCTGACTTTTTTTCCCTGATAAAATAGAAAAAGAGCTATAGCCTAGGACTCAGAATAGCTGAGATGTCAGTGATCTGTGTGATCTTGAAAATATCATTTCATCTATTTGGGACCTCCATTTTTGGACCATATTTTTTTAAAGTGAGTCTTTTTTTCCTTCTTAATTTTTTTAAAATAAAGCTTCTTATTTTCAAAGCATCTTCATGGATAATTTGACAACATTGACCCTTGCATAGCTTTGTGTTTCAGATTTTCTTCTCCTTCTCCCCACCTCCTCCCTTAGATAGCATATGTTAAACCTGTTAAAATGTAGATTAAATCCAATATGTATAAATATATTTACACAATTCTCTTGCTGCACAAAAGAAATAAGATAAAAAAGAAAGTAAATGTGTAAGAAAACAAAACGCAAGCTAACAACAACAAAAAGAGTGAGAATGTTCTGTTGTGATCCACATTCTGGATTGAATATTCTTTAAGGCACCTTCTAGTTCTAAGACTATTTGTTCTTTTTTTGCTCTGTATTAATTAAGGTGATGCTGGCATTGGCTTTGAATCTGGCAGAAAGAGCTCGTGATATCTACTTTCAAGCGTCCATGTACCTAGTAGTACATCAGTTTGAACCAACATGCTCCTTTTGATGAGAGATGAATGAAGCTATCTTC
>NC_133618.1:447093107-447165607 GCF_048593235.1 Sminthopsis crassicaudata | reverse complement strand
ACCAGCCCTGAATTCAGGAGGACTCGAGTTCAAATCTGGTCTCAGACACAACACTTCCTAGCTGTGTGACCCTGGCCAAGTCACTTAACCCCAGCCTGGGGAGGGGGGGAAGATGTTTCACATTCTGTTCTATTTTTTCATTCTTTATATTCTGTTTTGTTATTTCTTAGTATCTTATAATTTCACTGGCTTCTCCTTGCCCAATTCTAATTTTCAAAGAGTTATTTCCATTTTTGAGATTCTTTATCTCCTTTTCTAGTTGGTTAATTTTTTTTTCATAATCTTGTTTTTCTTGGATTTTTAAAAAAAGTTTTTCCTTCATGTCTCTCATTTGATTTTAAAATTCTTTTTTGAGTTCTTCTATAAATTCTCTCTGAGCAGGAAGCCATTTCAGTTAGCCCTTAGATGGCTTTAATTATTATTATTATTTTTTTAAACTTCAGTGTCCTCTTTTGGAGATGAACCCTGCTCTTCCCTGTTCCTATAGTAGTTTCTGTGGTTGGATTCTTTCTTTTGCTGGTTCATTTGTTTATTTAAAGTATCAGTGTAAGCACCTCTAATCTGGGTTTTGGGGTAGTGGTGCCTCTAGCTTCACTTCAGCTCTTCTCTCTGACCTAGAACCCCAAACCAAAAGCTCTACCCTCCTACGAGTGTCTATAGTTAGCAGTGTTTCTGCCCCACTGCCTCTGCATTCATCAGGTGTGCTAGTCCCTTCTCAGGGACCAAGGCCAAGTCTCTGTAGCACAGCTGGCATAATGTTCCTAATAGCAGTCTTCCCTAACTCAGATTCCCAAGTCCACATGCTATCTGGAGGTCTCCTCTTGGTGTTTCTGGGGAGCTAGCCTGGAATGTTTGCGCTTCACAGAGGTTAATCCCCACCTGGAGTCTTTCTTCAGATCTCCTTGCAAGAGGACACATTTGTCCAACTCTTTTTGATTTTTCACCTGTATATTTTTTTTTCCTAAAGTACAAACTTGTTCTGTTTGTGGAGGAAATCTGGAGAACAGGAAATTTATAGACCTACTTTGACACCTTCCCAGAATCCTCCCTCTTCCCCACTTTTTTTTTTTTTTTTGTCTGAGGTAATTGGTCTTAAGTGACTTGTCCAGGGTCACACAGCTAGGAAGTGTTAAGTGTCTGAGACCAGATTTGAACTCGGGTCCTCCTGAATTCAAGGCTGGTGCTCTATCCACTGTACCACCTAGCTGCCCCCCCCCTCTTTCCCACTTTTAACATGATAAAATACTTCAGGACAATTATCTTGTGTTCACTTGACAGCCCCTCCTCACCAAATCTTCTCTTCAGGTTAATTCTTTCAACTGATCAGAGATCATTATACATGGCAACAACAAGACTATATGAAGATCAATTCTGACAGACATGGTTCTCTTTAACAATGAGATGATCAGTGATGAAGCCATATATACCCAGAAAGAGGATTGTAGGGACAGTGTGGACCACAACGTAGCATTCTCACTCTTTCTGTTATTATTTGCTTGCATTTTGTCTCAGTTTTTCTTTTTTTTTTTTTCCTTCTTGATCTGATTTTTCTTGTGCAACAGGATAACTGTATAAATATGCATACATATATTGGATATAACATGTATTTCAACATATTTAACATGTATTGGTCTACCTGCCATCTAGGGGAGTGGGTGGGAGGAAGGAGGGGAAAATTTGGAACAAAAGGTTTTGCAACATTGACATGTTGGAAAAATTACCCATGAATATGCTTTGTAAATAAAAAGCTTTAATAAAAAAAAATTCTTTCAACTGATCTTCAAATGACAAGGACCTGGTTATATAAGATAATGCTGGACATTCTCTAGCTTATCAATATTGTTCACAAACTATGGCACTAAGAATTGAACACAATACTCCACATCTGATATGAGAAGGACAGAATACAAAAAACTAGCACTTTTTTCAGGTTATGCCTCTCCTAAGTTAAGTCCTAAATCAATCAAAAGGTTAGGAGAAATTGGGAGAAGGAGATGACACAATTACCTGAGGTCTTTAAGGAGATTTCATAGAATGGGTATTGTTTAAGCTGGGTCATGAAGGAAGGGAGGCCCTTCAACAAATGAGTCTAACATTTGTTCTTCCCTTCAACACTGTTAATTTTCTGTAATCACCTTTACTGGCTTTATGCCATTTCTTTCCTTGTGTAGCCTTCCTATATAGAAAAATGGCTTTTGTGATCCAATATATTCCCCATCATTCCTAGCTTTGTTTCATCAGAACATTTGGTAAACTGTGTTTCCATGCCATCTATCTGCATTATCCAGGAAAGATGAGAAAAGCATCAAAAACAAACTGCTGTGGAGCTCATTAATTTATTAGAGACCTTCCTTCAGTTGACAGAGATTCAAAAATCAAAACCTTCCTTGCATATGTAGGCAATTATAAATATTTGTTGAATGGAATTCTACATAGAATCATGGAATTTGAGAGTTAGGAGGAACCTTAGTGGATGTAGAATCCACTCTATATAAGAAAGGATAGGTTATAGCACATCCATAAGTGATTGATTAGGTTTTGTTTGCAGACTCCTTAAGAGAAGGAATTCATCACTTCTTGAGTTGGCACATCCTACTTTTGAATAGCTTTAATTATCAGGAAGATTATCAATCTTAAATTTATCTGTTTGTGACTTTCATTTATTGTTCCTGATTATGCTCTCTGGGGTCAAATAGAACAAATATAATTTTTTTCTTCATATGGCAGCCCTTAAAATCTTTGAAGATAGCTGTGATATCCTTCTTGAGTCTTTTCCAAATTAAACATCCCTAGTTCTTTCAACTGATTATTATATGACATGAATTCAAAGCCCTTCATTATGCTGGTTGTCTGTCATTGGACACTTTCCAGCTTATCAGTGGCTTTCTTAAGGTGTGATGACCAGAAGCTAACATATCACTTTTAAGAAAAGATTGTGAATCTATTACCTATGAATCTACCTAAATGAATTGATATGTATCTAGTATTGGTTATCCACCTACTGGCTTTGGTACATTCTGGGAGGTGAAAAGACTTTAAACTTCAGACTCAATTCAGTTGCCAAGAACATCACTTTAGATTTGGAGATGTTATTTATCCTTAACTTTTTCCCTTACACCTTTCCCTCCTACTTCCCTATTACTAATACATGGTAACATATTTTCAGTTCCTCAAATTTGCAACCTAAGAGGTATCCTGAATTTCTCAATATCTGTTGCCATGGCCTTCCAATTTCGCCTTTGCATAATCTCTTGAATATTCCCCTTTCTCTCTTCTGACACTGTCACCACTGTGTTGCAGGCCCTTATTACTTCATGTCTAGACTATTGCAATAACTTGTTGATGGGTCTGCCTGCCTAGTCTTTCCTTGCTCCAATCCATCTTCCATTCAATCATCTAAGGGATTTTCTTAAAGTACAGATCTGATCATGTCACTCCCTTCCTTAATAAACTTCAGAAACTCCCAATTTACTTCCAGAATCATAAACAAATTCCTCTTCAAAGTTCTTTATAAGCAAGTCCCTTTCAGCCTTTTTTAGATTTCATATACCTCAATCTTTACCATGTACTCTTTGATCCGCTGGAACTGTTCTCCTTCCTGCTTCACCAATGACACATTCCAACTACTAATTCTATATATTCCCTCCCACCCCCTTGCTCTTTTGCCTAGGATCCTCTCTTTCTTCAAATCTGCCTACTCTTTCCTCTAACTTCTTTAAAATCTCTAATAAAATCTCCTCTTCTGTAGGAAGCTTTTCCTAATTCCTCTTAATTCTAACATTTCCTCTGCTAATTATTTCCTATTTTTCCTGTGTGTAGATTATTTGTATATATTTGCTTGTCTCTCCCTTTAGATTGTAAACTTCTTGAGGACAAAGACGATTGTTTGCTTCTTTTTGTATCCTCAGCACTAAGCACAATATGTGGCATATAGTAGACATACATATTTATTGACTGCCTTACAACTTCTGGGATCTGAGGCCTTGGGTTTAAATCTCACCTTTGGGGTTTTCCAGTTGTGGGACTTTGAGCAAGTGACTTCACTTGCCTGGGTTTCAGTTTTCTTATCTATAAAATAGGAAAGTTGGACTAGATGATCTAGAGGATCCTTCCTTCTGTAAAGCTATGCTAAAGCTATAATCTTAAGTCAATTAGCCTTGACAAGTCTCAATTTCTTAATCTGTAAAAACTAACAACAACAAAAAAAAGGTTGGAATAAATGACATTAAAAGTCTCTGTTAGCTTTAAATCTATGATGTTCTGAACTAACACCCGGAGAGAGGATTCTTTAATAAAAAGAATTTTGGAGTCGTGGTATAAACATTGTTATAAGCAAACTTTAGGGAAGAGATTCCTGATGTGTCTAGAAAATCCTATTTATGCTATAGCTCTGTGAACAGTTATGCCCTGATCAATGCAGTTGAAAGCCTAGCCAACTCCACCCTTCCCACCCCTTCAGGCAGAGCCAAAGTACTTTCAGCTGCAGATGGAGGCTTATTGGAAATGCAGAACGAATATCTAATAATAGGTTTTTTAATAGAGCAATTCTTCCCTGCTGAAAGTGGATTTATATCAGTGCATTGATTAGTTGTTGAAGACTTGCAGGGTCTTGTATTTCTGATGGGGTCTGTTCCAACTTGAAATGTTTAATAATTCTCTTCCTGTTGGATTTTTATGCCACTGGAGCTTCCTTCCTTAAAGTATTTCTAGCCCTACCAAATGAGATGTGTGGATAATATGGAATTTAGTGGGGGTGGGTTCTGATTGCCATCCGTTTTTTTTTATGCCTTAGGCTTATCAACCACTCTTTCTAACTCCTCTATTTCTGTGGAGGGCACCAGTATCCTTCTACTTCTCCACATGTTGGAGAATGTTGAAGTTGTGCTTGACTCCTTTCACTGCTCCTTGTTCTCATATCCAATCAGCTGTTAGATCTTATTAATTTTATCTCTATAGTATTTCTTTTTCTGCCCACTTCTCTCCACTCACAGGACTACCATTTTGGTTCAAGACCTCACCAGCACCTTCCTGAAACTATTGCAATTGCCTTCTATTTCATCTCTGATTCTAGTATCCCTTCTTCCATCCATTCTCCCCAGAGCTGCCAGATAAATAAATCTAATGCATAGGACTAAAATTGTAACTTCTTAACTCAAAAATCTACAGAGTTTCTGTTTTGATTCTTAGTGAAGTACATACTTTTGTATGTTTTGTATGTAAGTTCTTCATAACATAATCAATCTATCTGGGAAGATTTCATGTTATTTCCCTTCATTCATTCTATATTCCAGTCACGTTCACTTCTTTGATGTTCTCCATGTAAGACATTCCGTGTCCTTTCTATATGTCCTTAAATGGCTTTTTTCCATGTCTGGAATATATTTTCTCTTCACCTTTGACTCTTGGGATCCCTGGTTTCATTCAAGGCTCAGCTCATGTCAATTCAAGGTTTTTCTTGATTTCCTCACTTGGCATTCCCCAAGCCTAATGATTTTGCAGTTCTTTTGTAGGCATCATGTATTTGAGAAACAGCATTATATAGTGGAGAGAAGATAGACCTTGAAATTAGGAAAATGACACATTCTAGCTATGTAATCTGGGCTATGTGATTGCTCAGTGTCTCATGCAGCTGTTTGAAATGATAAGTTGTAGAACAGTTCCTGCTTTACTTTGGTAAAGCTAATCAAGGAATTCCCTATATTTCTAAAAATCACAAGTCTAGATAAAATAACATTTTACATTTACTTCTTTGTGTATACTTTCTTTTTGGTATCCAGAAGAATATAAACCTTATGAGGGCAGGAATAATTTTCATTTTGTTTTTATATCCTCAGCAGTTGGCATAGGGCCTGGCACACAGAAAACACTTACTAAATCTTGTGGAATTGAATTTTATTAACTTTGTACAAGATTGGAAAAACAAGAAATCATACAGATGTTTGGTCCATATGATGCTACAAATATCTGAGCCTTTGGGAACATTGTCATGGTTGACTGAAATTTTCACTTTTTAAACAAATATTTGGTGCCATAATTGACATAATTGTAAATTATACTTAAATATATGTTAACAAGATAAGCAAAAGGGAGAGTTGTACCATTGTTTGGTGCATTGTGGACCATTCTAGAATTGGTCCAGGAATAATCCAAATTGATTGTTTGGAATGACATTGAATTAATGAGATGTTTTTTGCAACCCAGCTCTTATATGGACCAAAGAGAGATCCCTAGGGTATATCAAATAAATTCAATTTGAGACCATTGAGACAAGGAAAAAAGTTGTAGAAGACCAAATTGAAATTGTTGTAACAGAGATAAATTGATCTTAAACTAAAGTCCTAGCTAGAATAAAAATAAAGATAAATGAGAATTTTCTTAAAATGAGTTTTTTGGAGAATGATTCTTAGCATTTTAGGATTATAAAATCATAAATCTAGAACTCAAGTTACAAATCTGGAAAGACTTCAGAGGCTATCTACCCCAAATCTCTAATTTTACAAATGAAGAAACTGAGGCCCTGAGAGTAGAGTAACTGGCACAAATATCAGAATCCAGATCCTCCAATTCCAGAGCCAGTGGTCTGTCCACTATCCTTTATGTATCTGATCCAGCTGTACATTATAGATCTTGGAATAGCTCTGTAGCAGGTTGAATACGAAGAAGTATTCAGAGCCTGTATATGCCACAATGCCATTTATGCAGAAGAAACCCAAAAGTTCAGGGAATCATCTGATTATTTTCAAATATCCAGATATTTGCTGTTGCATAGAATTCAAGTTAAGACTTTGAGTTGTCTACTATGAACAGTCTATTATGAGTGGCACTGGGAATATAAAAAATAAAAAAAAAATGAAAATCAATATAGCTCCTGCCCTTTAGAAGTTTAAAATCTAAGGGAGGGAGAAAACAAATTGATGAATAACTAAAAATGTGGCAAACATGTAGAAAAAGAGAGAGATAAAAGAAACCCCAAATCATCTATTAAAGTCAAGTTTGCCCATTGGGCCAGTCTAGAGAAATTGGAATTTTCTTCCAGAATTATCTGGATTTAGATCTCAATTTAGATCACTTTGAAAACCTGGTTTCATTTTCATAGCTGAAAACAAAATCTGAGAATTTTGCAGTAGGATCCTAGAGGCCTTGGCCTGAAGTTGGAAAGATGGGGGTTTGATCACTGCCTCTGGATTTTTCTAGCTAAGAATCTTTGCTCATTTCTAAAATGGGCATAATAATATTTGTAGTACTCACTTCAACTAGCTGAGTGAGGCTCAAAGGAGAAATCATGTCAAGCACTTTATTAACCCTAAAATTCTATATGAAGACAAGCTATTCTTGCCATGAAGGACTTAAGCCTCTGAATTTTGTAGCTCCTATTCTAAGGCCATGCTATCTTGATCATGTCACTCCTCCTATTCAATAAATTCCACTGGCTTCCTATTACTTTTAGGATCAATAGATCCTTTGACTTTCAATGTCCTTCATCACCTGATATCTTTCCACTTATACATTATTCTTATATCTTAACCCACTTCAAATACTTTGTAGTCCAGTGACTCTGACATTCTTGTTGTTCTTTGTACAAGATACTTCATCTCACAACACCATAAATTTTCATGAACTATGTTCCAGATATCTTTTCTCATTTCTATCTCCTGGCTTCCCTGCCTTTCTTCAAGTCCCAGCTAAAAATCTTAGCATCTGCAAGAAGCCTTTCCTCATTTCTCTTAATATTAGTACCTTAAGAACACACATGTACAAAAATATTTATAACAGCTCTTTTTGTTGTGACAAAGAATTGGAAATAAAGGAGATGCTCATAAGTTGGGGAATGGCTGAACAAGCTGGGGCATATGATTGTTATGGAGCACTATTGTGCTTTGGGAAATGACAGGGGAAGAGGTAATTACAGAAAAACATCAACATATGAATACCAATATAAATATGCAAAAAGAAGTGAGAAGAATAAGGAGATTAATGTATACAACAACAGCAATGTTGTAATGATGATCAATTTTGAAAGACTTAGCTACTCTGGTCGATACAATGATACAAGACAATTTCAAAGGACTCATGACGAAAAAAAAAATTATCCCCTTGACACAGAGAGAACTGATAAACTTTGGGTGCAAATTGAAGTGCATTTTTCTCATTAAAATTTTTTTCTTGCTTTTTAAAAAATATTGCTAATGTGGAAATATATTTTGCCTGCTTTTTCATGTATAAATAATATCCTATTACTGGTCTTTTCAGAGGGTGTGGAAGGGGGTGATAGGGAGGGAGAGAATTTGGACTCAGAAATTTAAAAAAAGTTAAAATAAATAAATACTAATTTATTGTTATTAGTATTATTTTTAAATACTAGTGACTTTCTTCTGAACCTCCTCACAATGAATTATATATATATATCTGTTTGGACATAGTTGATTGCCTATTGTCTCCCCCCCCAGTGAACTCCTTAAGAATTAGGGCTGATTTTTTTTTAGCCTTTTTTCCCCTTTTACAATGTTGACATATATGACATATTTATATTGATCTAACTTGATTATCCTAATTGGTCAGTGCTTGAGGACACCTATATAGACCAGTACATTTAGCTGCCCATGTTTCGTCTTGATCATCCTGCCATGCTGGCTCACCCCTCCTTTTTCTACCCCTTGTTTGGAGAAGTAATCAAATCAGCACAGCCATTATTTCTGGAAAGGACTTATGGGAGTCCAATAGACTGCCTTCTGACGTATTCACTATTTCTATAACTTCCCAGACTGGGGTAGTCTGGGAAATATTCCTTCCTTGATACTCCCTATCAAAACATAAGTTCCTTTTCTCACTTTTTGTATGTGTATTCTTAGCATTTAGCACAATATTCAAATGTAAATGCTTATTTTTATTCAGAACAAAGATAAGGGATTGAATTAAGAAATTCTTCTTTATCACTTCCAAATAGTCTATGGGATGTGTGTGTGTGTGTGTGTGTGTGTGTGTGTGTGTAGAGTGGAATGAGGATGCTTCTTGGGAGATTAAGTGATTTGCTCATGATCACATAGTGACTACAAGTGACTATATGAAGCAGGATTTATGCATGAAGTCCCATCAGCATTATCTGAAATGAATTGTGCTAAGGAATGAAGTTTTGAGCTGGTAGGGATCTGGCTATTGGAATGATTTGTTCTCACTGATGGAGACATTTGCAACCATTGCAGGAAATAGCTGCCTTTCAATCCAGCCTTCAGTAGCAACTCATTAGCAAGAGACTTCTATATCCAGAAAGCTCTGTCAGAAAATACTATGTCTGAGGGTGAATTGGATTCTGGGAGAGCTCTTTGTGCAATTAGGTATAATTTTCTACTTGCACTGAACAAGGCACAAGGATATTTCTATGAGTTGGGTAACTTGTAACATATTACACTTGTGTGTTCTCCAACACTGAGTTATGATCCTTCTGTGATATTTAGACAAAAATGATAAAGAAGAAATGCACTTATTAGATAGTTTGAAATTCATTTCTAGAATATTAAAGACTAATTTGGAGATAAAAAGCTAGAAGATACTTAGAAGCCTTTATTCTAATGCCTTCCTTTTATATAAGAGTAAATAGAAATCCTAAGTACTTTGCTGAAAGTCACATAGAGATAAAGGAAATAAGCATTTGTTGAGTGCCTACTATGTGCCAGGCATTATGCTAAATTCTTTAAAATATTGTCTCATTTGATCTTCACTCCCAGGAAATTGGGAGATATTATGATTATCCTATTTTTAGGGTCGAGGCAGACAGAAGCCTTGTGACTTACCCCTAGTCTCACAGCTAGTAGATATCTAAACTCAGATCTAAACTCAAGTATTCCTGGTTCCAGGCCCAGTAAATGGCACATCAGGTATTTACCCTGATAGCTTCTTATTACAAATCCAGTATCCTTTCTACTATCCCACAAATTATGATATTAATTAGCACTAATATGAATATCTCTTTACATATGTATATATATTAAGCAAAGTAATCAGCTATCTAAAGAATGTGATTGTGAGGAGATTAAAAAGTTTGCGTGATTTTTCCATACTGGTGTGACATAGTGCTTAAAGTCCTGTCATTTGAATTAGGGAACTGAAAATCCCCGGTGAAAATGAAAATAGTTTCCCTGTCAATGATAATATTTGATTCTATTAGCATTTATTAACATGTAAGCTTGAATTAGTTTATCTAGCTATCCACCTAAGGGGTCCTGATGGAATAGGATTCAACTCAGGGAATTCTACCTGAGGGAAGATTAAGGAAAGAATGATCTAGAGAATGGAGAGTGACATGATCAAATCATTCTCATAAGGGCATTAATCTTGATATATTGTGAAGAATGGATTGAAGGTAAAAGAGATTAGCAGCAGAGTGACCAGTGAGAAGGCTATTATAACAGTGCATATATAAGGTTAAAAGAGCATAAATCAGGGAGATAATATTGGGAAGGAAAAAATGGAGGGGGGTAGGAATGGGAAAACGTAAGAGAGGAGCCAGAGGAGGGAGAAGGAATGTTCCAAGGGGTAGGAGGAAAATCAAATTGTTTTAGTTACATGGATATTTCATTAGAGAGTAAAGAGAATAAAGAAAGTTGGTGGGGTCAAATGTCTCAGAGATGTCAAGGAAATTAAAAAGTGAAGAATAAACTTTCGATTTGGTAATTAGAAAGATGTCTTTGGAGAGAATGGTTTCATTAAAGTGGGGGCAGAATGAAGTAAAAGTATAAACACTCCCCCAGATTCAATCAGCTGGGAAGTCCTTTGTAATCTTTCTTTTTTTAAAATGTCACTTCTTTAATTAAAAAAAATGTTTTTAATTTATGAAATAAAATAAGCATTTCTATAACAGTATGAAAAAGATGGATACCCATGAAACTGCAAATCTATTATGTACAATTTGCTTTTAAATATAAGAGTTATTTAACTTCCTTATCTCCACTGTGTTATTCCCTCCTCTCTTGCCCTACTAGCCCTAATGGCTACTATTAGACACAAACATGTATATGCCATATATTTGTAAAATAATTTTGTACATTTATTTATCAGTTCTTTCTCTGGATGCAGATAACCTCTTCCTTCATATTATAGTGAAAATTATGAGCTCATTGATTTCAGATAAACATGGATAGACTTACATGAAATAATGAAGAGAGAAATGAGCAGAACCAAGAAAATATTGTATACAACAACACTATTGTTTTAAGAATGATTTTTAATTATTAAATCATTTTGACTATAATGATTACAAAAATTAGCTACAACAGATCTATCTTTTGCTAGTAATTGATAGGACATGAGTTATTCAATTCAAAGATACTTAATGAAATAGTTTAGTTTTTAAAAAGTAGCAGTAAAATGTTTCCCATTGCACATTCAGTGAGAATAAGGGACATATGTCCATTAATAGACTTACACACATGAAGAGGTGGCCACATATAACATGCATAAACTCAGGGCAGTCAAAGGGGAAAACAATGGATGGAATGAATAAGACTAAGATGTGGAGCAGCAACACACACACACACACACATCTCTGATTCTACAAGACCACCAATGTCTTTCTGTGATGTCATTAACCTCTTCCCTTCATGTCTGTTGCTCATTGGTTTTGTGGGACAAGTTGTCTTTGCTGGCTATTGCTTTCTAACACCTTCATTTGGCCACAGTTTGGTGTCACTTTGCTGTTCCTATGGTTGTTTCTAACGAGTATGGTTCTATTGGTCTGTTAGCTAGAACATCTTCATAATATCATTAATCTAAAGCTGGAAAAGACCCCAGAGGCCGTTCATTTTAATCCTCTCAGTTCATAGATTAAAATTAAAGGGCAGAAACATCAACTTTTCAAAGAATACAAATCTTTGATAATAATTTTAATACTAGATCATCTGCTATCAAAGATAGTAGAAGTTTGATCGACACAGATCTTCTGCCTTCAGAAATGATGCTTTTTCTGATAAAATTCTAGCCTTAATCAGGAAGATGTGATTTCAAATCTACCCTCAGATAATTGCTATTTATATGATTCTGGACAAATCAGTCCACAT
Source organism: Sminthopsis crassicaudata (assembly GCF_048593235.1). Lineage (NCBI taxonomy): Eukaryota > Metazoa > Chordata > Mammalia > Dasyuromorphia > Dasyuridae > Sminthopsis > Sminthopsis crassicaudata. The sequence continues at coordinate 447,153,557 of NC_133618.1, read as the reverse complement.
TTGTTTGTTTCAGTTTCCTTATCTGTAAAACTGCAATAATGATAATACCTACCTCTTAAAGTTGTGACTATTAAATGAGAAAATATTTCTAAAGAACTCTGTAACTTTAAAGTACTAAATAAATGCTTATTATGTGTATTAATACTAGCATCTACTGCCCTTTAGCTAAATCTGTAGGCTTTCCTGCCATAATTCCTTGGGAAAGTCAAAATCCTTAGTAAAATATTGAATCATTCGACTAGAAAAAAAATCTTCACTGGTGTTCTACCATTAGGAAATTTATCTGTTTCTCCAAGCCTTCATGTCAATGGGTGTTTCCTTTCCAGAAGAAGATTCTCCAACTTTGGCCAAGCTGTTTGGGACATAGTTGACTGAGCTATTCCAACTAATTAGTCCCCTTGAGTTTAAATCTATTACCTGATCATAAAGGCCTACCTCTCTATCATACCTCACTCTGACTTAAGATCAGAAAGTCTATCTAATTGATGTTTCAGTTACTGCAAACTAAACTTAATCTTAGTAAGTATGGGCTTAGATACAACTTTTCCAAAAAATAATGGTGACACTTGGATTTTGGAATCCTTCAATGTCTCAATTCTAAAATGCCTTTGTTGTCCCATGTAACTGATCACAAAAAAATTTTTTTTCCTAAGGGACAAAGTCATTATCTTTTCTCTAACTAATTATATTCTTATCTTTTCATATGTCTATGTGATCGGTAAGCCTTTCTAGGCTCTGAGCCTTCCCTAAGGAGATTTAAAGCTATTGTATGTTGGCTTTTATTCCCTATTGCTGATCTCAGCTATGATTTCTTTTGAGCAGTGTCTCTTGTCCAGAACACAATCTCCAATTATAACTTTATTCTTATGGGAAAATACAGTCCACTTCCCAATATGGTTTTTAAGAAAAATAATGTTGGAATTTGTACTTTGTGCTTTTTTAATGCATAGGGAGAAGTAGAGGAGGGAGAAAATTTGGAATTGAAAATAAAATTAAATGGGAAAAAAAAGAAAAGAAAAATTATATTGGTGAAAAAAGAAGAGCTACCTATAATACAAAAGTGTTGGAGGTAAGACTCCATAAAATGAAATTGGTCCAGATACCAAAACATTTGCCAGAATCAACCTTGATTTCTTTTTTGCTAAGAATGAAGTCGAATTCTACATCTGAATGCTGACTCTAATGCTTACTACTTGTGTCTACTTGGATAAATGACTTTTCTTACATTTCAGTTTTCTTATCTATCAAAAAAGGACAATATTTATATAATTTATACTATATCTATTTTATATGATTGCCATTAGAAAAATACTAAACCTTAAATATTTCAGAAATGAAAGATATTATTATAATAAACATGATCTTAATGGTGTAAGGAATACCTAGTAATGAAAGTTCCTCTATTGATGCAAGTCATTAACTGTCCTGTAACTTAAAAGATTCTTAAGAGATTTTCCTGGGGCTATTATGCAGTCAAAGTGATCTTCTTGGAGTTCCTCCCTCCCTAGGTGACATTGTTAAGGCTTGAATGTAATTTCTGATTTTGCATCCAGTTTTCTATCCATTCAAGTATACTGCTTTTATTATCATTGTTATTATCTTGGTAAATCCACACTGATGTTCCATTTACTGTTTAATGCTCTTCAAAGCATTGGTGCTATTATCCATTGACTCTTAAGATATTCTTTATTTACTGTGACTTTAGTACTTGACCTAACAAAAAATTATCCTTGCCAGAACAGATATCAGGATGGATACTGATTTTATGTAGTTATAAATTCTATAAGGACAAGAATCTATTAGACTCAAATAATATTCAGATAAATTAAAATAATATTATCTACTAGACCTCTTTCAGCATAAGGTCATTGTTTTACACAGAGTAAGTATTCAAAGAATATTTGTCAAATTATAAATTAAGCTATGTATTAGTTGCAGAGTTGCTTGAAATTTCAGGGCAACAATAACAAATAAGAAATGTGAAGGGGGAGGGGCAAAGATTTCTAAATCTTATCCAGGAGACAACCCAAACCTTCTGGTTGTCTGCAATTATGGGATCACAATATTTAAATGTGGAATTTGGAAGAGTTCTCAGAGATCTAGTCTTCCCTAATCCTATTTTACATATAATTAAATTGAGATCCAGAAAAGAAGAGTAGCTTGATGTCACATTATTACTAGGCCAAGATTTGAAGTCAGGTTTTCTTCAAATCCAAGATGCTTTTCATTTTGTCACTCTGCCTCTAATTCACTTCCCTAATTTTACAGTTGAGGAAACTGAGGCTGGGGGGGGAGGGCAGGAAAGAATGACTTGAAAAAGGTCAATCAAATAGGAAACACCAAAGGCAGGATACAAAATCAGGTCTAAATTCAACTTTCTACTGTCAAATGCTCAGAGAAAAACAAAACAAAATAAATCAAAACTCCAGATGTTTGTCACTGTGAAAGAGTCCTAGTTGAAAGTGCTCAGTGTGCTATGAATTGTTGCCTCCTGAATCAGTTCTATATTTTGCAGCTACCCAGACACAGACCAAGCCCAGCTTTTCTCCCCCAGGGCTCACTGTCCAGACTCCCTCCTCTCCCTCTGAGGGGGCAATCCAGTGAGAAAGTGAAGACTTGAGATATTTTTTTCCCAAGCCATAGACTGCCTCCATACAAAAGCTTCCCTTATAAACAGTCTTGTTTTCTTCCCCTTCTCTTTAGCTCCTACTTCGATTTACTCCTTATTTATTTACTAGGGTCTTTGTAGATCCGTGGGTTAAGCCAGTTCTCTTGCCAGGGAGTGTCGAGGTCAACAAACTTCTTCCCAGGGAGTGAGTTTGTCAAAGCTGCCCAGACAGCCCACTTTCCTGGGGAATGTGCTGGGTGCGCTTCTGTGTCAATAGCCAGACTGGTACATTTGTAATGCCAGATTTACAGGAAAGCTCCCTTGTTTTTCAGGCATAATGAGCATTTATTCACCTTCCCAGGTCTATAAGCAGAGGCCTGACAAGTAATTATTGACACATTGTGTGGAAATAAAAGCAGTGGGCCGAGCTGCTGTTTCAAATAGCAGCGTGGGTAGGGGAGGGAGGGCCTGTGTCAGGAGAGGGATGGCCCTGGTGCCCAACATTGTCAGGGAAGAAGCTGACTTGCTCTATTCTCAGTGCCTGACGGTATTTGTGTGGCCTGTCACTTTACGGTGACATGCCCAAACATGAGGGCGGGGCTCCTTTTCTCATGCTAATGTCTGGGAATGGTTCAGTGAGGCAAGGTGTGACAGGTGCCAGGCCCATCTCTCTCTACTCCCAGAGGAGGCTTTCCAACTCCGCTGGAGGGCCTGAGGGAGATACTCTCTTCAGATCAGCCTCCAGCTGGCTCAGGACACTCCCTATGTGCATAGAGCTCAGCTGCACTAAGCTGGGTGCCCAGAACTAGACCCTGGGACTACTTGGTGCAAAGAAAATAGTGTTAGATTTGGAGTCAAGAAGCTTGCATGTGAATCTCAGCTCTTTCACTTATTATTAGCTGAATGACTTTGGGCAAGTTATTCACACCTCAGTTTCCCCTTCTACAAAATGGGGATGTTAATTTATATGCTTCCTATCCCATAGAAAGTTATTTTGAGGATAACATTATATGACTCTTAAACAGCTGTAGAAATATGAGTTGAGATGTTAACCTTCATGTCAATTGCTACTTGGAAAGCTCTTTCTCAGGTCCCAGATCTCTTTTGACTAGTAATCTAGAAAATTTAATAGGATAACCAACAAATTAGTTTCTCTTGAGGTGTTAGTAATAAAATAGAACTCATAGTTATTGAGGGATTTATTGCATGCTTTTTTACTTCACGATGTCTTGTGTTGTATAACATGTTCATAGCTTTTTCCTTTATAGGGACTAAAAGTTGTAAAATTTAAAAAGTGCCTGGCAAATAATAGATACTCAATAAATGTTTGTTTCTTGCCTTTCTTTCTTTTAAGTATTGGTGTGGTATATTGATGCCACTTAGGAAAAATTTGATAGCAACAGCATTAGGAGATTCAAAAAATCTCTACATAAAGCAATGGTGTAGATTTTAATTCACAGAAGATAAAACTTAGGTTTCTAATATAATTAATCAATAAGCAAGTATTTTTTAAAAATATCTACTATCACTCAGTTTAATCTCTCTATATTTCTGCTTTTCTACCTGGTTTTAATTTTATTCTCCTGTACAGTAGCTATAGAAATACCAAAATAAATGGGACCATGCTTAACATTAAAAGGGAAGAATACAATTCAGTGTGGTTACATATTGTTGGTTTAATACTTTCTCAATATAATACTTTCTCAACATAAAATGATGCAGACAAAAAACAAACACAAACACCCAAGTATAAATTGGTACATTGCCACTAACTTAACTGTAATCAATCACAGCTTAATTAAATCTTGGTGTTCCTTTCTAGTCTTAGAAAAATCTTTATTTTTACTCATAGACTATCTAGGTGTTGAAAGGCACTGGGTCCTTTGACTTGACATAGTGATGTCTAGTTAAAATAGAAACAAGGGCTACTAAAATCATAGTAAGGATCCCTGAGGGTTGTATATTGACTTAGAAAATCATATGTTGGCACAATCTCTGTTTTTAGTGAATTTTTTTTGTATTTTGTTAAATATTTCCTAATTTTATTTTAGTTTGGTTTATGCCCACTATTGTGGGCCTCAGATTGCCAGCCCCACGTTTGATACATTTGCTAGTTGTAGGTTGGTCAATGAAAGTCTTTGTATTGTCTTTTACTGCTGTCAGCATTAAGTAAAAGTTGATAAAACGATACTTCATACCTAGTGCTCCCCAGGTAGCTAGTCCCTCTTTTGAAAGAAAGCTACCTTATTCATCTTGGAGAAGACAGTAGCTTCCCCACCTTCCCACCTGCCCTTGTCTGTTAAACATATATATTTAATTTTTCTTTCAGATAAGAAACAGGAAAAAAGAGGGTTATATCTTTATCTGATTTGTATAAAGTCTAAATATAACCCTAAGTTAATTTACTTCCAATAAAGAAAATATTTTCTTGGCAACCAACTTACTAAACCACTTAATTGTCTTCTCATCTTCTCTTTTATCATCACTCAATTAAGATTTAATCACTTTGCTAAGGTCTGAAATTTTATAACCTACTTAGGGCCAACTTGCTTCTTAAAAGAAACTTTTTTTTCCCTTTAAATACACTAAAGCAGAAAGATAAAGTACAGGTTAGTTTTAGAGTTAGGAAGACATGAATTTAAATCTTATTTTTTATATATAATGGTTGTGTGATTATGAGCAGTCCTTTTGGCCTCTCAATGTAAGAGACCATTCCAAGTTGTAGAGTAAATACTGCTGGGCATCATTTGAGGGAGTTTCCATACTGAGGTCCCCAAACTGAGGAAATCATAGGTCTAGACCCTTCCCCCACTCCAATGTTAAAGTACATTTGAACAAACAGCAATTTTAAAAATAGAGTTATACAGTGGTTTCCTCACAGTTGGTCAGGAATAGCATGCTGGCTGTGATTATATCTACACAACACCAAAGATTTGGATGAAAAGTGAAAAATTTAGTCAATCATCTGGAGGCCTTGTTGATGCAATGCCAAACATTCAGATGCTGGGAAACATCTGGATGACCAACTGAATTTTTCACTTTTCATCTGGATGTTTGGGTGTTGTGTAGACACAGATTTTTATCTTACCAAGTTCAGAATTTATGAGTTTGGAATTTCAAATCCAATCTTTTGGAATTTGAATCCATCTATCCTTGGCAAAACGTGACTATGTGTTTTTAAGGCAATAGGACTTGGAAAGTTTATTAAAAAGTCTCAAAAAGGCATCTTGGACATCAAATAACTCTCAAAACCCAATGTTTTTGTGATTTAAATGAATCAGAAACATATGGATTAAATTTCCCTTAAATTGCACTCAAGATTAAAAACCAAGGGGAAAAGTGCTCAGGGCCAAATGTGCTTTGGGTTTTCCAGGACACAACGTGATTGAAAGAGCTGGAGACATTTAAAGCACCCAACATACAGCTGACTCCCCCATTCCTTAGTTTGGTGTGAATATAGTGATCATCATTGTATAGAACCTTTTTCCAAACCCCTTCTTCTTCTAACCACAGAGACCATGCAGATGCCATGGAAATAACAAACAACAATAACTCAGAATCTCCTAATACCCAGCTAACAAAAACAAACCAAATAAGGCAGAGCCAAACAAAAAGGTCTCTTTTGAAAGTACAATTCTCCACAGGATCTGAGAGTGATTAGCAGTGCAATTACTTCCGGAAAACAGAGCCCTTCCAACATTATTTAAAAGTGGGCATAGATCTGGCCTGTGACGGCCAGGGAAATAACATCTGCTGCCATAACCCCAACCCTAAGCTCCAGTCTTTTAGTTTTTCCTCAGAAGGAAGCTGAAACCCACCTTGGCTTGGAGCTAAATCAATTAGGATCAACCAGAAAGGGGCTTGGGTGGTGTCTTCTACAGCCATACCGGGACATTTCAGTACTGCCATCTAAATGTTTCAGTTTCTCTTCTCTCCCACCTACAAAGAGGAAATTTTGTTCCCTGGTTTGTGAGAGTGGATTGGATCTTGTTGTTGAACAAAGTATTTATACCTTTCTTTTCATTCCATATTTTGTTGTTAAATTGTTTGATATTCTATCTTTATTTCCCCATGTACAAATGACTCAGGTACCCAAGGATCAATATGGCTAAATGTGACTCCGTTTCTGTTTACCTTTCCAGCATATTTGATGTTTCCTTCTCAGTGTTCCTTAATTTTACCTCTTTCCTTCTAAGATGACTCCCATTTATCTTGTCTATAACTTGCTTGTACATAGCTGTTTGTATTTTGTCTTCCTATTGGACCATGAGCTCAAGGAAGTATTTTTTTTTTAACTTTATTTGTATCCCTTGTGCTCAGCATGTCTCACTCACAGTGGGTCCTTAACAAATAATAATTGCTACATGTGTATAATACTTATTTATGTCAGGCACTGTTCTAAATGCTAAATTATAAATTAATAAATTATAATCTCATTTGATCCTTGCAATAACCCTGGGAAGTGGATGCTATCATCATCTCCATTTTATAGAGAAAAAACTGAAGGCAAACAGAGATTAAATGACTTATTTAGAATCACATAACTAGTACATATATGAAGCTGGACTTGAATTCAGATTTAACCTGATTAAAAGTCTGAATTCACTGTGCCAGCTAGCTGATTTACTGAAATGAATTGTAGATTCTTAGAATGTCAGTTATGCTAGACCTCAGGGTCCTCCAAACCATACCTGAAAAAGAACCTTTTCTGCAACTTTTGAACAAACACATCGAGCTTTTGTTACAAGAACTCTAGAGAGCAAGCGCCCACTACCTCCCTAAGTCATCTCATCCCACTAGTTGGTAGCTCTAAGAGTTGGGAAATTTATCCCTACAAGCTAAAGTTGGACTTTTTGATACTTCTTCCCATTGTTCCTATTTTTGTCCTCTAGGACTAAGCAGGAGAAATCTAATCCCTCTGCATCAGGACAGCCTTCAAATCCTGTACTTGAAAAAATAGTGCAATTGGGAAAAAAACCAAAAAAACTCATCAACCTGCTCTCAATCTTTCTCTTCTCCCTGGTAAGACCCAAAAGATCCTTCAATTCATTTTCCTTTGTTGTAACTGGGGGTCCTTCCCCATCCCTGGTGCTCATTGTGGGATTCATTCCAGCTTGTTAATTGTCCTTCATAAACTGTGGCATCCAGAGCTGAACTTATGATGTTTCATATGGGTCTGACCAGGATAGGGGAAACACGATAATCACCTTTCATAGATACCCTGCCCCTCTTAATCCAACCCATCCTGTAGAGGGTTCAGACATTACAGGATCCCATTATTTTTATTTCTTTTCCCCCCTGTCATTTCATATTATGGACCCATAATTGAGTTTCCCCTCCCACCAATTCTCTATAGTTAATTTTGTCACCTCAAGCTGACATAGTTTTTTTTTTTTTTAAACAACCTTAACCAGTATCAATCAATAAGTATTTATTCAACACCTAACATGTGCCAGGCATTTTACTAGCCACTTATTAGATATAATTCATGGTGATTGCCTGTATAATAGGGCTTTGAATCATGCCCAGATGATCAAAAATGAAGGCACCCATATGAAAGACACTAGGAATATGCTTCTGGGAGGAAATACTCAATATTTCCTGACCAGAGTGATGAGAACTATCTCTCCTTTGGCTGTGCAGCCAGAATTGTCTGCATCTATAAAACTACCAGGAAATCTCTTTCTTTTTTCCCCTTTTCTCTTCCATCTTATCATTCCTCTCTCCTTTCTTCTCTGATCTTATTCAAGCATAGGAAAATATGGGGAACCCAGAATGTTCCAAGAAGCAAGTCTCAGGTTTCTTTCACGTAAATTCCTCCATCTTGAGTGATCTGGGCATGATTGTAACCCCCCACTTATATTTGGGAAGTTCATTCACTTAATTATTTGATCTTTTAAAAGTTTTAGAAGTGTGTGTTTTCACACAGTGAATTGTGTTGTAGAACTTACTTTATTTTAACCTCTGTTTTTTACCTTCTATGAAATTATGTTTTTTGATTAAAATTTTGGCCTTATTCTATTGCCATTTCAATGCAATTCAAATTCAGTAATTCAAAAGGCAGTTTGGTATAGTGAACAGAAAGAGCACTTGGAGTTAGGAAGATTTAGTTTCAAATCCTTTTTCAAATCCGCTGTAATCTTGGGCAAGTCAGTTAATTTCTCACAGCCTCAGTTTCCCCATTTATAAAATGGGAATAATAATAGCACCTACATTGTGGAATTGTTGTGAGGATTAAATGCTATAATAATGTAAAGTACTTGACAAATATTAAAATGTCATTTTCTTATGTATTAAACTCAGTTAAAATCTATTATATACAAATTATTGTTTCCTTTTGCTGATAATTTGTTGATTGGATATGATAGGTTAGCAGTCATCCTCTTGCTTGCAAGTCTTTAAAGACCTACTGCAACATTTGGGCTGTCTGTCCCTCTGTATTTTGATGATGTGAAAAGTCCTTTCATTCAGGAGTACTGGTTGGACTGGACTTTTGTTCAGTTTTGTGAATTCACACACCCAGTTCATTCAATAGTTCACCAGCTATAACTGAGGATCCTGAAAATGATGTCAGAATAAAATCTGATCACTTGAAAAGTCATTGAATCCATTAACTAAAAACATCATCAAAACCCTTATTTTGGTAATAATAATAATAATATAATAAGCACATGCAAGGATTGGGATTGGGGGTTGAATCCTGGTCTGCCATTTCAATGTCCTTGGGAAAGTAAAAAACCTCTATATCTCTAATTTCTTTCTCTGTAAAATAAGGTAGCTTGAATTCCTGAACTCCAAAATCTCTTCCAGCGTTAACTCTACAAAACTATATGAGAATGCCTGTGTGTAAAAGAGAAAACAGGCTTTACTATTTGAAGAGATTGCATGAGATGTGTGAGGAAAATGAGGATGATTGTCTTTTGGAAGAAAATGTAGGGCAGTAATTGAGAAAGTGTTGCATTTGGATTTAGAGATGAGAGAACAAGGTCTCAGTTTCTTTGTCTGAAAAAATTAGGTAATTGAACTATTATGACTTTTTGAATAACCACATTTCAGCATTCATCATTGTTGAGATTCCTTTTATATGCCATCATCATTCCATATTTTTTTGTGACATTTCTCTCTCAGTTCTACTTATCTGGATACTTTTCCTCAGTAATCTTTGCTGGACTTATGTCTTTTTCCCTTTCCTCCAAATGTGAAAATACCCTAATCTTTTTCCTGGACTCTCTTCTCTCTTTTGTTCCGTTTTTCTGCCCCCATTGGTTAAACTCCTAGATCTATATATCATAGTTTCACTCCAGAGCTAGGTCTTGTATCACCAATTGCCAACTGGATATTTCCAATTTTATATCCCATAATCACTTTAAACTCAACACATTCAAAACAAAACTTTGTTTTTTCCACCAAATCTATTCTATTAACTTCCCTATTTCAATGAACGGCTTATATCACAGCTTCTTAAACTGTGATTTGTGCTCCTCTTGTAACTGAATGTGAGGGTTGCAAAATTATAATTTATTATCAATAAATGTTTGATATATATATTATATATATATATATATATAAAATATATATAATATACTTATACTTTCAGGGTCATCTAAATATTTCTTGGGGAAAAAGGAATTGCAAGGGGGGAAAGTTTAAGAAGCTTTTCTTTAAATCACTCATGTTTGAAATCTTTCAGATTCTTCCTCACCTCCCATATGTGAGCAAGTATCAAATCTTGTTAACTGCTGATTCTAACATATGTACCTTTCTGTCCCTTTACAAGGCTATCAGCATCTTTTGTCTGTATGACTGCCTGTTCTCCTTGCCTGCAGGAGCTTTCCTCTCTAATCAGTCTTCTGTGTTGCTGTTCTGCAGGACAGGTCCGTCTTTGTCATGTTCATAAAATTTCAGTGACTCTGAGTTGTCTCTCGGAGAAAATAAACTCCTTTATCTATTTAGTGTGGGGGAAGGAAAGGGAATAAGCATTTACATATCACCTAATGTGTGCCAAGTATTGTGCTTAGCACTTTTTTTTTTTTTTTTTTACAAACAACCCTGTAGGTAAATGCTATTATTATTACCATTTGACAGTTGAGGAAACTGAGGTAAACAGAGGTTAAGTGACTTGCCCAGGATTACATAGTTGTTAATTGCTGGAGGTCACTTTTTTGAATTTTATTTTTTATAATAATAATAGCTTTTCATCAAAATACATGCAAAGATAGTTTTTTTTTCTTTCTTTCTTTTTTTTTTTTTTTTAAACATCCACCCTTGTAATATCTTGTGTCCCAATTTTTTCTCTCTCCTTCCTCCTCCCTTTCCTGGACAGCAAGTAATCCAATATAGGTTAAACATATGTAAGTCTTCTAAACATATTTCCACATTTATCATGCTGTGCAAGAAAAAATCCATTCAAAAGAGGGAAAAAAGAGAAAGAAAAAAACAACAGGCAAACAAACAAGAACAACAAAAAGGTGAAACTATTATGCTGTGATCCACATTCAGTGTCCATAGTTCTTTCTCTGGATGTAGAAGGCACATTCTATCACAAATCTATAGGAATTTCCTTGAATCACTTCATTGTTGGAAAGAACCAAGTCCATCACAATGTTTTTTTTTTGTTTTGTTTTGTTTTTAGTTCTACTCACCTAAGGCCATTTTTGAACTCAGTTTTTCTTGACTTCAGGTCCCATTCTCTATCCACTTTGTCACTATAGTTGCCTCCAAAAAAAAGTATTTAAAGCTTTTAATAATCTGACTCTTTGATCTGATTTGATATACATTCTTTTTTTTTTTAAATGAACTATATATTCTAGCCTTACTGACCTTGTATATAACATTCAATCTTTTGTTCAATATTTTTAATTTGAATTCTTGTTCAATATTCAGTACCTTTGCATAGGTTGTCTCTCACTCCTTTTTACCTTGTCTTGACTTCCTTTAGAAGAGATCCATCCTGATCAGCCTAGCTTCTAGTGTACCCCTCCCTTTGAAATTTCCTTTGTATATACTTTGTATTTATTTATATATGTATATGTTATTTTCCCCTGAAAGAATGTAAACTTTGAAAAAAAAAAAAGAATGTAAACTTTGTGAGGGCAAAATTTCTCTCTCCCTTTCCCTTTCGCTCTCACTCTTACTTTTCATTTTTTCATCCCTCCCTACTCTCTCTCTCCCTCCATCCCTCCCCCCACTCTCTCTGTCTCTCTCTCTGTCTGTCTTTGTCTCTCCCCCTCTCCCTCTCTCCCCCTCATTGCCAGGGTTTAGTATAGTGTTTCTCATATAGCAGATTCTTCATAAATGCGTTTTGATAGATTAATTAGAGATCATATTGTTCCTAGATAGAAGAGACTTTTCCAAAGTTGACACAGTTATTGGCAATAGTGGAATTTGAATGCAAATCTCCTATTCCAGAGCTTTTTATCCTGTCATCCAGTCTTCCCCAAAACTTGGAGCTTCAGTTTCCTCACAAAACAAACAAACAAACAAAAAAACAAAACAAAACAAACAAAAAAAAAAAAAAAAAAGGGAAGGACAAAACTTCTACTACTTATCCCACAGAGTTGTTTGTAAGATCAGGTAAAGTAATTCAGTTCAACAATTCAATTCAGCATGCACTTATTAATTGCATACTGCTAGCAAAACATTGTAGGCAAAGGTGTATAAATAAATTCCCTCCCTCCCTCCCTCCCTCCCTTCCTTCCTTCCTTCCTTCCTTCCTTCCTTCCTTCCTTCCTTCCTTCCTTCCTTCCTTCCTTCCTTCCTTCCTTCCTTCCTTCCTTCCTTCCTTCCTTTTTTCCTTCCTTCCCTTCCTCCCTTCCTTCCTTTTTTCCTTCCTTCCCTTCCTCCCTTCCTTCCTTTTTTCCTTCCTTCCTTCCTTCCTTTTTTCCTTCCTTTCCTTCCTCCCTTCCTTCCTTTTTTCCTCCTTCCCTTCCTTCCTTCCTTCCTTCCTTCCTTCCTTCCTTCCTTCCTTCCTTCCTTCCTTCCTTCCTTCCTTCCTTCCTTCCTGCCTTTCTTCCTTCCCTCCTTTCCTTCCTTCCTTTTCTTCCTCCCTCCCCTCCTTCCCTCCCTTCTTTCCTTCCTTCCTTTCTTTCCTCACTCCCTCCCTCCCTCCCTTCCTTTCTTCCTTCCTTCCTTTCTTCCTTCCTTCCTTTCCTCCCTTCCTCCCTCCCTCCCTCCCTCCTTCCTTCTTTCCTTCCTTCCTTCTTTCCTTCCTTCTTTCTTTCCTTCCTTCTTTCCTTCCTTCCTTCTTTCCTTCCTTCCTTCTTTCCTTCCTTTCTTCCTTCCTTCCTTCCCTCCTTCCTTCCTTCCTTCTTTCCTTCCTTCTTTCCTTCCTTCTTTCCTTCATTCTTCTCTCCTATTCTTCCTCTTTCTATCCTAGCTATCCATGCTTCTGTTTTCTATAATCTATCATCTCTCTCTCAACCTGCATGTATTTTTTAACATGTATACATGTACATGAATATAAATACATAGTAATAGTAATCATCAAGGTAAAACTAGAAATATAGAGTTAGAAAAAATCATATATAAGATATGGCCTTTGAGCTGGGTACTGAGTAGAGCAAAGATGAATAAGGAAAATATTCTAGGTATATGGGGGACAATCTTTGTAAAGGTATGAAGGCCTTTGCAGAGATGGTATGTCATGTCTGGGGAACATAAAGTCAGTCAATTTGGCTGGAAGGGAGAATAATGGGAAATCGGTCTGGAGATATATATTGTAGCCAGATTATGAGAGGCTTTTAATGACAAACAGAAGAGCTTGGATAACATAGGTAAAGTATATGTAAAGGATAATGTGCTATATAAATGTGAGCTCTTAGTATTATGATGTCATCAGAAAGGTTAAGAACATTTACCAAATATTTCTATTTTTCATTTAATAGCCTGTTGAGGTTCTGTCATCTGTTAATTTATCAAAACCTCTTTTGAGTCTGCATTTTCAGTCTTTTGGGTAATGAGTACATTAAGTTTACAACCCACTGTTTAAAAAAGGACTTTTATTTCCCTCCAGAGCTTGCCATTCATACTTTAAGGAGGAGGTAACTAGCACACATTCTATGAAGGAGGAAGGGAAGGGAATAAGCATTTGTGTAGTCTCTACTATGTGCCAGCACTTTACAGATATAATCTTATTGATCTTCATAACAATTCTGTGAAGTAGTTGCTGTTATTATTCCCATTTACAATTGAGGAAAGTGAGGCAAATAGAGACTAATTGACTCACTCAGGAAATGTCTGAGATTGAATTAGAATTCAGCTTCCTAGCTCTAGACCATTGCTCTAACTACTTTACCACACAGCTAATATGCTTCTATGTCTGACTAATTTGCTGTTGGGTACTGATATATTGGTCTTCTTGCATCAACTTCTCATTTAACCAGAGCAGTAATTACTTGGGGTTTGGTCCTAGGACATTAGAATTTAGAAGACACTGATAGCATTCATAATCCTTGAATAACTTGGAAAACAACTGAATTTACTGCCTAGCTAGGAAGAATGATTAGATACAATAGAAAGCTTCAAGTTGATTTACATCCTTCCTAAAGCAGAAACCCCCTATGGTGATTCCTTCCCCTTTAGCTCCACCCTGCTCTTACCCTTTGAATTTGCCTTAAGGTGTCTTGGGAATATCTTTCAGTGGTGTTTTGTGAACTGGCATTTTCTTCCTCTCTTAGCATTCCCAACTGAATTTGTCATATATATTTTTATTTTATAGTTATATATAACTATATTTGTTATATATAGTTTTATATATATATAGTTAATGTATAACTAGTTATATCTGATAGTAGATTTTAGCTATGTTTGTGTCTGCTTTACCCTAGCTAAGAGAGAGGGGAAGAAACAGACTGATTGAAACTTGTGGTAGTCAGAAAAGTTGTATTTATTTTCAATGATTCTGATATCAAGGCTTTCCCTTGATGGATGTGGGAGAGGAGGCTCCCTTTCTTCCTCATTGGCTTCTTTAGGAAATTCTGTTAAAGTGAGCAAAGGCAGGCTGGGAAGGACACCGTCTCACTGGAGCGTATCCTACTGTTTGACCTTGGACCTTAGACTTCTAAGCTTAGTGAAAGTACAAAACCTCCAAGCTTTCTCCCCTTCTCCCCCCACTTTCTCTCTCTCTCTCTAGGATGTCTTTCTGAGTCCCTGACCAGAGCCCTGAAACTCAGTGCCCTCCCTCCCCCAGCTCAAAGCCTAGGGCAAGCTTCCCAGTTCCCCATGCCCCAGGGACAAAGGCTTTGGCTAGAATTTATATCCCTGAGTGTGAATATAAATCGTAGGTGACAGATTTATGCAGTTGGAGCTCCAACAGAGGCTGTGAGCTTATTTCCTTAGCATCAAGTCTGTGTCTTCCCATTACTCTCCAAGGAGAAACCTTTAGCTAGTCTGGTCTCAGTTCTGTCTCCTAAATACTCTTCTCCTTTTTGAATCTCCACATTCATTATTCCTTTCTTCACTCCTAGAATGCCCTCCTCATATTTCTATCCATCCAAATCTTTCCTATCCTTTAAGAATTCAAATCCCATTATCTCCCTCAATTCGATATTTTATCTCAAAGTGATCTAGAATCCTAGATTTGGGGTGAGAATAGAATCTGGGATTCACCTGGTGTGTCAGTATGCTTTGGTAGGAAGAGAACGGAGCTGAAAAATCTAGGTTCAAAATCTTCCTCCTAATGCTTAGTCCCTGTATGGTTCTGGGCAAGTCATATATAGTTCTTGGGTCTCAGTTTCCTAATCTGTAAAAATTGGAGGGGGGGGGGGGGGTTTACTTGATGACTCTAAGTTCCCTTCTGATTCTAGATTTTTTATTCTTTGAAGTCACTTCCCAATGCATGAATACTTGTGCAAGCATCCTTAAGAGGTCTTTTTTCATTCTCAGCTTTTAAACCGGTCACAAAGAGCTCACTCCCTGACAAAACACAGCTTGTTTCACTGTATGATTGTTTTGGCAATCAAAATGTTTTTCTTTATGTTAAGTTGAAATATGTCTCTTCCTAATTTTCACCCAATGCTCCTAGAGTTGTCCACTTGGGCCCATATCAAATAAGCCTCAGACATAGGCAATGGAACAGTCTTCAGAGATTCTATGTCACTGCTCATAGTCCCCCCCCCCCCAACTCCTTAAGTGTTAAATATTTGTCTTAAATGCTTAAAAAAGTTTGTCTGAAGACATGATTTTTTAGGACTTCTATCCTGATCATCCTCTCCCAGACATTTGGTTTGTCTTTAAGATGAGGTCCCCTGAACTGAACCCCACAATCCAGGTGTAGACTGAGTGTTACTGAAGCTAAGGCTGATTATATTCTTTTGTCCAGACACTAGACTTTTACTAATGCCTGTTTGACACCATTAGCAGCAAGTTTGCTATTGTTGTTTCATGGTAAACTTGAAATCCACCCCATCTTCAAATCTTTCCTGCTTGAACATTTTGATGTTCTACTGAAATTTATTTTTCCTCTTCTTCATTAAAGATAAGACCTTAGTTCATATATGGAAGTTGTCAAAAAACAAAAACAACAAAAACAAAAACAACCAGCCAAACAAACAGAAAAGCACTGAGTAATCAGTTGTTGGCTTTTGGGCCTATTCCCAAATCTCTATGAACCTCAGTTTCCTTGTTAAGTCATTTTTTCCCAGTTGTGTCCAACTCTGTGACCCCATTTGGAGTTTTTTTGAAAAATATACAGGAGTACTTTGCCATTTTCTTCTTTAGCTCATTTTACAAATGAGGAAACTGAGGCAAACAGAGTTAAGAGATTTGCTTAGGGTCATATAGCTGGGAAATGTCTGAAGTCAGATTTGAACTTATTAAGAGGAGTCTTCTTGTCTGGGGACCTGGCATTCTATCCACTGTGCCACCTAGATGACCCTTTAGTTTCTTTACCTACTATAATAATGAGGTGTGGCTCCTTTAGCTTATGTTTCTATTATCTTAGGACCTTTTCAGAGAAAGGTATCAAAAAAGCAACCCAAATGAGTCTCTCCAAATAAACAAACGCAAGCATTCCTTGTGGATAGTTAATGGGAAAATTATTTGTGGCAAAAAACATCTGTCTGGGTGTTTGTTATTTACATACTTCGTTGGCATTGAAGATTGCATTTTTTAAAGAAAAAGAAATAGATAGGAAAGCAAGACTAAATCATCAAAAGTCTTGCTGGGTTGGTGTTGGTTCTTCTGGAGAAGTTAACCTCCCAGGCTTTGGCTGAGGCCCAGAGATCAGATAAGGATAAAGGGAACTGCAGACAATGGGCCAGGGGCCCTAAGAAAACACTGTGGGCTGTTTTACACAATGACAACAGCTGGGAGACACTCCTCTGGCCTTTAGTTAATCATATTCACGTGGCAAAACCAGGCTAAAAGTTACAGAAACCCTTCCACATGATTTTGAGTGTTTAAGAATGTTTTCTGTACTTCTTGCCGGTTTGTTAATAATGTGGGATTGAAAAGACAGAATGTGGGGGAGCTTTTGGCAAGGAGAAAATTCAGATTTAGCTTTGTATTTTTTTTTCCGAAAAATCATGAATTTGGCACTCATGAATACTAAGAAGGAATGGTTCTCTCTCCAGCAATTCCCTGAGTGGGCAGGTGCTGCTGGCTCTCTGCTCTGAGCTCTCTGTCAATACAAACTTAAATACTAACCAAGCGCACCTCCTTGGAATTCCAGGTCTGGGTCTGTCTTGAGTTTCCCCTCTTGCCTTCTAAGTCTCTCGAGTGCTCTGACTGTTGGTCTCAGGCCCAGCTGTGTTTCCTGAAACAGGGTTCACATCGTTGCTCATGGAAACTCAGTTTCTGCTGCAACTTCAGCATTTTCGATTCATTATTTCTGTATTCGGCATAGGAAGGGGTCTGGGACAGGAAGTGAGCTAGTAACTCAAAGCTGCCACTATTGACCAGCCATAGCGGGGTATGTGCTATGAATTACTTTCCCAAGAGGGGATGGAATCTTTCTTTCACCCTTCTCAGATGTGGCATCCCCTGCCTGGAGGGAATCCTGGGCACTTTCCAGGAACAGCAAGCTCTGACAGGTTCTGCCAAGCTGCAAGTCTAGATGGTTGACTGTGTCTTATTGTCTGAAAGTCTTCCTATTAACTCAGTACTGATGAAGAATTTAACAACTTGCCTATCTTAATGGAGAGGGAGTCATATCTATAAACTCACAGGAGTAACTCTAGTAAGATTAGGCAAATCCATTTGCATCTTAGTGGCTTACCAGTCTTGGAAGTCACCACCAGATGTGCTAGTAGTATAGCTAACCAAGAGGGAAGGGAATAAGCATTTATTAAGTACTTATTGTGTTCCAGGAGCTATGTGAAGCATTTTACAAATAATATTTTATTTGATCCTCAAACAACCAAACTGGGAGGTAGGCTTTGCCATTATTCCCAATTCACAGAGAAGGCAACTGGGGCAGACAGATGTTGAATCCCTTGATCAGGGTCACAAGTAACTGAGGCTGGATTTGAACTTAGCTCTTCCTGACTCCAGACCCAGCACTTTGTCCACTGTGTCCAAGGCTGAAAGTGGAGCATCTAACCAGACAATAAAAATAATTGGGCCACTGAACATAAGATGCTACTTTCAGAGACGGAAGGTAACCTCAAGGTCATCTAGTTTTATAGTTGAAGAGACTGAGGTTTAGAAAGGCTAAGATTTACCTAAGGTTACACAGGTAGTAAGCAATAGAGCTAGGATTTAAAACCAGGCCTTTTGGCTCCAAATCGAACATTTTTTCTAGGTTACCATACTGTCTCCTTCAATGTACTAAGCTGGACTGGGTCTAATTAAATCTTGTTGCTTACTTTTAGCTGGATCACACTAACAAAGCCAAATGGAAAATACAAACAATTATTTGAGTAGAATTGCTATCTGAATTAACAAGATTACTCTAACAGCTTCCTACATTCCCCCTCTTTTTTTGTCTGGGCAATTTCATCCAGTTACCAAAATTATTGATTTTTCTGATTGACTAATTCTGGGTTTAGGGCATCTAGATGACACCTTAGATAGTGTGCTGGTCCTAAGTCAGGAAGACTCATTTTCCTGGGTTCAAATCTGACCTTAGACTCTTGCTAGCTGAGTAACCTTGAGAAAATCACTTAACCCTGTTTGCCTCAGTGTCCTCATCTGGAAAGTGAGTTTGAGAAGGAAATAGCAAATCATCTTTGTAGCTTTGCCAAGAAAACTGGAAGAGTCATGAAGATCATGAGGAGTCAGATACAATTGAAAAATAAGCTGAAGAAAAACCTAGTCTCTCTTCTTCATGAAAGATTTCTAATATTTGAGGTAGCTAGCAGGATAACCTGTCTCTTCTCCTTCAAGATAAACATTCACACTTACTTTAGTTGGTCCTTAGATGGTATGATGAACCAGTCCATTACCATCCTGATTCAATTCGATTCAAATCCTCTCCTCTGGAGAACAGGAAAGTTAGGTGGTACAGTTGACAGAGTGCTGGATCTGATGTTAAACACTTATGATCCTGAGCTAATTACTTACCCTCTGTCTACCTCAGTTTCCTCAAGTGTAAAATGGTGACAATAATAGTACCTTTTTCTCAGGGCTATTGTGAAGATCAAATGAAGTAATATTTGTAAAGTCCTTAGCATGGTATCTGCCACATAACAGGTACTTAATACACTCTTGGCTTCCGTCAGGGATTTCCAGCTCTCCTTCATAAAACACAGTACTCATAACTACTCCAAATGTCATCTACTCAGGAGAGAATTTAGTGGGATGCTGATTTCCTTTGTTCTAGACACCATGCCTATTTTAATAAAGCCTATGATAGTATAAGGCTACCATAGCATGCTAAAGCCTCATATTGAATTTTCTTTTCCTCACAACCTCATGATTTTTTCTCAGATAAATTGCTGTTTGGCTAAGTTTACTCAAGTTAATTTTTGAAATCTAACAGTTTTTTTTTCTTCATCCCAATCAAATCTTTTTTATTTTCAATCTAATAATCTATCTTGTCAAGATTCTTTGGGATCTTGGGATCTTGATTCTGTCAATCAGCCAGTGTTCTATCACTTCCTACTTTTTATTATATACAAATTCCATGGATACACCATCTCTCCTTTCATCCAAGCTATTGATAACATTGTTCAATAGCACTGGGCCAAACAGAGATCCTTAGGGAACTCTACAAGAGACCTCTTTCTGGAAAGACATGGAATCATTATTTTTTATCCTTTGGGTCTAGTCTTTCAGCCAATTTCAAATCAATGCAATTATAACAAATGATTAATTCACATCTCTCCAATTTTCTCACAAGAATAGTATGGGAGACTTTCTTTAATACTTCATTAAAATCCAGATAAACTATAACTACATCATTCCTTTGATCTATAAATTTAATAACCACTTGAAAAAGGAAACAGTTATTTTGGAACGATCTGTTCTTAATGAAGACCAGGTTTTAGCTGGTTCTCTGTGATGATTGCTTCCTAGCCTAGGTATCACAAACCATTTCTTTAAAACACACACACACACACACACACACACACACACACACACACACACACACACACACACACACATTAGCTTTTTTTCAGATCCTACAGAACTTCTGTTCTATATAATCTTTCAAATATCATAATATCATAGACATAGAGCTTGAATATTTGATGGAATAACAACACAAAAGAAGTGACTATTCCCAAACTTTTTATGTTTATATTATTTTTTTGTGTTATCGTATTTGTTGTCATTTTACTAGACTATCTCCAAATTAATACAGGTGTTGTATCAAAGTCTTTGTATCAGACTTCTCTCCTGTGGGACCTTCTCCAATTTATGACCATCGCTTGTATATGTTGGCTACTTTTGGTTAGCAACTTAAGAGTTTTCCTAGATATATATTTAGACTCTCTCATCTCTCATTTTTTTCCTTATAAAGAAGAATAAAGGATACAAGAGAGCTTGTATTCAAGTTCAAGTTTCAGGGTTTACTAGATATGTGATTTAGGTCTAATCTCTTTATGCTTCAGTTTCTTTTATCTGGAAAAGGAAACTTATTTCTACTACCTAGCTTACAAGGGTATGAGGAGAGAACTTTGAAAATTATGAGGAGCTACAGATATGTGAGTTGTCATTAATGAATGACAGCAGTGTATACTAAGGGAAAGAATGCTTCATTTGGGTTTAGAGAATGTAGGTACCATCCTACCAAGATACCAAGAGCAAGTCACCTTTCTCAATTTCAAGTTTCTCATCTGGGAAATGGCAGGGGCAGGTGATAAATAACATTAAGCATGCATGGAGCCTGAGTTCAAAATATACCTGTGCTACTGACCCTGACCCTGAAAAAGTCACTTAACTTTTCTGACCCTCAGTTTACTTATCTGTAAAATGTGGTAGTTGATCTAGATGAACTCTAAGGTTAATTTCTAATTCAAAATCTATAATTCTATGATTAGATGCCTTCTAAGAACCCTTTTATCTATAAATCTATTATCCCATGATTTAATTAACAATGACAAGATGAATGATGAGCCTTTGTTATTCTTGTTCAATTATTTCTGTTGTGTCTCAGTCTTTATCACCCCATTTGGGATTTTTCTTGACAAAAATACTGAAATGGTTTGCCATTTTCTTTTCTAGCTCATCTGACAGACGAGAAAACACAGGCAGAGATGAGTTAAGCGACTTGTCCAGGGTCTTTAGAAGTGGAAAAGGTCACTTGTAATAGGAGCAGAAAATGACAATAGGAATTGAGATAGGTCTAGAAAGATATTCCAGGCTTTAGGGAAAGATCTCCTAAAGATTGTTAAATCTCAGATAAGAAAACGTCAAGGCAGGATCATATTATGGAGAAAGTTCTGGAGGAGAAACTAGACCAGGCATAGATGGGATTCAGTGAGAGGATGAACTTGGCTGCCATCTAGGGTCAATTTGTCATTAAAAGAACTGGGAGAGAAGGTGAGAGGAGTAGTGGTGGGGCCAGTTTTGTTCAGTGTGAGAGAGAGTTACCTCCATTTGATTTTCTACTTCTTTTTTAATTTTTTGAGCTGCTATCTGTGACCCAAAGGATTTACAGAGAAGACAAGATGAAGCAGAAACCCCTCCTCCTCATCTGAGTCAGCAGCCCTTTGCTTCCACAGAAGTGGGTGGTGGGATGGGGGACCTTGAGAGCATCATAGTTCCAGGCCAAGAACACATTTTCAGCACGTTCTGTGCCCTTATCTCTTCCAGCTTCCTTTTCCTCTGGGAGGATCTTGACCTTCTACCTTCTTTTCCATGGCGTGGAGGGTTTATTTGGATACAGCAAATCCCAGCTTTGGGCCACGTCAACCAGAGGCCATTGCTGAATATCTGCCTGAAAGTATCATGAAAAAAGCAACTTGAGTTTGTTTATTACTACATTGGTGTTCCAGGCTTTCCAGTATATCCCCCATTGGTGACTTTTATTTTTAAATTTATTATTTAATTTATGTTTTTGGAAACAAAGTCAAGGAGTGTGAAGTCTCCCTGACTGGGCATTTTCACTGATTGTATCTCTTATTTAAAATGTTCCTCCTCAGATCTGCCTCCTGGCTACCCTGGCTTCCTCCAAGCCCTAGCTAAAGCCTCACTTTCTACAGAAGTATTTCCCTATTCCCCTTACTCCTAGTAACTTTTCTCTGTAGATTATCTTTAATTTCCTGTATATATTTATACATAATTGTCTGTTGTCCCCCTTTTTAAAATGTGACATCCTTGTGAACAAAATTATTTATTGATTTGTTTATGTTACTTATTTTTATCCTTCATTGTATCCCTAATGCTTAATACAATTCCTGGCACATACCAGATGCTTAAATCTTTATTGAAGGACTGAGGTTGGAACTTTTTACCTCTGAAAGTTGTTTATTAGTTTCTTTTTGGATATCTAGAACAGTGCTTTGACCTTTCCAACCATATGGTATTTCTCCCTTTCTGAGTCTCTCTTTTCAGGATCTTTGACTTCTCTGGGTAGAAAGAGTGCTAACTTTAAAATTAGAGGCACTGGTTTGAATCCCGATTTTACCATTTGCTATTACTTTTAGGATCCTGGAGCAGTCATTTGCCCTCTCAGGATTTCTATATCCTTCTCTGTAAATAAGGGAGAGTTGGACAAGTTATGCTCAAAATTTACATGCTTTCCTTATTATAACTTGTATTACAGGTAACTGTGTGCATCTTCCCCAATCAACCATCCAGCTTTTATTAACTATCTCCTATTCATAAGGGGATGGGGGATATATAAAAAATAAAGCTGTCTTTGTCCTCAAGTACCTTAACTTTCTTAGAGGAGATACCATTTATACCATACACACATGTGTGTAATATATATATATATATATATATATATATATATATATATATATATATATATATATATATATATATATATATGTACACACACAAAATTAATATGAGACATTTTCAGAGATATATATATATATATATATATATATATATATATATATGTGTGTGTGTGTGTGTGTGTGTGTGTATGTATATGTACAAAAATTAATACAATATTTTTTAGGGAAAGAACTAGCAACTGGGGAAAGGAGGAATGAAGAAAATTCAAGAAAGGCTTCATGTAGACATTTGGCCTGATTTTTGAAGGTTTCTTAGGATTCCAAGAAGCAAAGAGAAAGAAGGAATGGGTTTCAGATATGGGAGAAAAGCCTGTACAATGATATGGACATAGGAAATAGAATGCCATAGATGAGGAAGAGGAAGTAGACCAATTTAGCCTAACTGTGTGAAGGAGAGAAACATCATAAGTCAGGAAAAGGAACTTGAAGTTCTCCTAAAAGGCCCTTGAAGGGAAAGACTTTATCATTTTTTATCCATGTTATCACCCCCAGATGTCTATATCATGCTTTTTCCTACATAGAAGAGTAATAAGTGAATCTTAGGTAGTACATCCTGTCAGTTATAAACTAGGAAAAGGTAGTGAGAAACCATGTGGTGGCTGTCAGGTCAGTTTCTCCACAAAAAGGAAAATAAATTAAATGGAGAGAATTTTCCCATGTCATGAATTATTACATATTCTAATGTTTCTAACCTTTCTGAGTAGTAGGATTCCTTTGTAATAGAAAAAAAATGATGGATAATAGACTCAGTCAACTGACATATATAATTGATAAAAATTTCTATGAATTCAGCATTCAAATAGAGTTAAAAGACTGAACCCTGTGATTTTATAGTAGAGGAAGCTCCCAGGAGAGGAAACTCCCTCTACCAAAGGAAGTCAATATCTCCTTTGCAATTTGTGGTCTTTGAGATTGTTTGGAATATAAAGGGGTTTAGTGATTTGCCCAGGACCAAAAAAGTCAGTTATTATCAGACATAGACCTTCAAGTCAGGTCTTCCAGGCTTTGAATCTTGCTCTCTATTCACTGTATCATACTATCTCTCATTTATTGAACTATGTTTCTAAATCAATTTGTATTTCATTGAAAAGAACATCTATATACTACTGAAAACTACTCCAGCATTTCAATGGGTTCTGTGACCTCAATGATTCAGGTACCCCTTCCATGGTTATAGATAGTAACACATTCATACCTTCTCATCCTTTGTGATACTTACTTATGTTCAATAAAGGACTTTTACTAGAAGTCTTCCTATAGATATTTTCATTCTTTCAGTGATGATCCATTGGATGATCTATTTGTTATTCCTCAATCTTATTATGTGATGATTGGTTAGTTTTCTTTTCTGTTCTTGCATTTCTGAAGTAAATAATTTAGAAAACTTCTTGTATATAGCCAAGACATTAAAAAATATATATATATACACACATATATGTATGTATACATATATATATGTGTATATATATATACATACACTCTATGTATCTTTGTATCTATGTTATATTTCTTCCTTATTCTTTGGATCAGCTACAATTTGGCTTCTCCCACAATTGTAGTGTCTCATGATACGTGGTCATAGTTTCAAAGGAGCAATGGTTCTTTTTGAGATAGTTAAGATACTGTACAATGTTTCAAAAACAATTATGCTTTTTTTCTCCCTCTGATTAAATTCTGGATCCAGTTTACCATCTATCTATATTACCTGGTCCAGGCGCATGTACTGATAGATTAATTTAATGGACAACCAATTTAGCAGCATGCCAGTGAGGGCAATAGCCATTCTTTACCACCTTTCCTACCTTTGCCCCACCATACGGATTAAATGTTATTACACTTATTTAATTAACTGTGTAAACCTAGGAAAAACATTTAACCTCTAACAACCTTAGTTTTCTCCTGTGAAGAAGAGTCATTAACAGTGATATTGTTGCTGTTCAGTTGTTTTCACTAGTGTCCAACATTTTGTGACCCTATTTTGGGTTTTCTTAGCAAAGATATTGGAGTGGTTTGCCATTTCCTTCTCATTTTATAGATGAGGAAACTGAAGCAAACAAAATTGTCACACAACTAATCAGTTTCTGAGATCTGAACAAATGAAGATGAGTTTTCATCACTCCAGGCTCAGCACTCTATCTACTGTACCACCTAACTACTGAGTAGTAATGGCATCTACTTAACTGGGCTATTGTGAAGATCAGATGAAATAACAAAAATTTTATTTGCAAACTTTAATGTGTTACATAAATATTGGCCATTACTGTTATTATTACTATTATTTTTGATCATGGTGATAGTGGCAGTTGCAGTAGTATAAGAGTAATTGATCAAAAATACATTTTCTTATTTATAGATTTTATACCGATTGTAACAATTTCTTTGTTCATAGTTTGGCAATTACTAGTTGTAGAGGGCTGAAACTCTGAAAAGGTGTGCTTGAATCAGATGACAGAGTACTTAAGGCTAATTACCTGTTCCATGTGGGATAATGGATGTATATAGATATATTTAGAAGAGATGGTGATGTGATAGCTCTCCTCACTATTGGTACTTGCTGAATGTTTGGTGGTGAGGTAATCTTAGGCAAGGATTGGAGGGCTGAGGGAGAGAAGTCAGGTCATTTGGCTGTAGGATGAGGAGCAGAGAGGCTGGCAACTCCGGACTCCATAATCCAGGATCCATCTTTAGCAAGCCACGTGGCAATTTGCCTGCCTCCTTCACTTCTCCCTCTAAAGACCAAGAACTTTGATTGAGCCTGACTCTGACTGTTCCTGAGACCCTCCAGGGAGCTATCCTGGACATTATAACTATTATATTTCACTATAGCAAAAGCAGAGATGTAACAATGGAGAAACTGGGCTTTGTCCCAGGATGCTGATATTTAGGAGACTACTGATAGTATGATCAGTTCTTCATCAGTTCAGAAAAGTTGATCTTTTTATTTAATAAGCAAGAATATTTTATTAAAAAGGAAGCTACCAGATAATGGTTTTCTCCCTTTCTTTCCAAAGTCACATGAAGATGATTTCTTTCTCTATAAACTTCAACCTATTCTCTCACCCTTCCCAGCAATAGCCTAAAGATACCTTGGGTGCCAACCTTTTGACTAAATTGATATATTTCATGCATTTTGTATCAGATGCATTTTCTGCCATTTGCCCATTTATAAAAGTCATTAATTATAGCTCTACTGAAGAGTATTCCTTCTCTTTGACTTGGTATAGGAAATGCAAAGCACAGATCTGTTCTTACTATAGCTACCTAAGACCAGGAGCAAGTACTATCTCACAAATAGGAATCAATATCAAAGATTTTAGAGTAATAAGAGACTTTAGAATCACCTAATACAATACTATCATTTTACACAATAGAAGACTAAGGGAGAGTAACCTAGTAACCTATGTTCTCAGAGACCCAGAGATTCTAGGTTTACTGAATTCAGAGCTTATGCTTCTCAAGGCACAGTAGAAAGAACATTGAATCAGGAGTTACAGGATCTGAGTGGAAATACCTCTTCTGTCATGCATTGGGTGTATGAAATTGGACAAGTCATTTCACACCCCCCCCAACCTTACTTTCCTCATCTATACGATTACAGGATTTTATCAAGATGAGTGTAATGTCCCTTTTAGGCTTCATACTATGATATTATGTGTAGGACTTTAAAATGCTTGAAAGGAAAAGGTATATTTCAAGGTCTCATTTTTATGATCCCACCCAATTTATGGGCCCTGATTTTAACCTTAAGCTCTCTGTTCAGCACCTATCTGGAAGCAAAAAAATTATTCACTCAGTTCCATAGAGAATAATAATGTCACCTTTCTCAAAGGTTTATTCTTTTCCATAAATGTTTTTCTTGGGATAGAAACACTTTTCTTAAGCTATTTAAGCTATGATTTCCCACTGCAACTTCTTTCCCTTATTAAGACATACTTTTTCCAGATAACTGGGAACTATGTGACTCTTTCCCAAAGGAGAAAAAAGCCAATCAGATCTTCAGGGCAAATTTCAAAAGGCAAATTGTGTTGATTTCAAGAAAAAGGTTTCTTATTTCTATCATATTCAGCTGATAATTGCTCCTTGATAGTTACTTTGTTGCACACTGCTAATAATTACTTTTCTTCACCATGTTCTAGGCCAATGCCTCATTGGGTTATGGAGGTGACCTAGTATGCTTGGATGCAATGCCAGATCTTAAATTCTTATGGGTTCTCTTCTTATCCTGCTGTAAATATTATAATCCCATTGATAAAACATGTCTGCTTTTTGGGAACCAGCCTGGATAAATAAATAAAGAGAGAGATAGGCTTATCACCACTATATTGGTTCTCATCTGATGAATTCTTTGGCCATGGAAACTCATGAAACAATACAATATAAAATAAACTACAATCTCACATAATGTCTTTTCACTGTGGCATTAATGGTGGCAGAACTGTTAGTTTACCTATAAACATTAATTTTGCTATTGACAGTTTAAATGTGAGATTTTTCTTCAGTAAATCTACATGATTCTGGAGAAAGTGAACCACATAAGTCTTGAAAATTTTGCTATAAACAAATGAGAATTAAGGAAGTTGTAGTTAAATAGAAGAAAGGCAGCTTTCAAGCAAGATGGCTGAGTGAAAGGTCTTAGAAAAACCCAACTTCTTCTCAATAGCTAAAGAAAGCCAGTAATATTTAAATAATTCAAAACAACAATGGTGGCAAACGCAGAGAAAGAAAAAGAAATCTTTATAGGAAAATATTCTTGAAATAATCTAGCAGAGAGACTGAGGAACTGAGCAAGCCAAGAAAAGAATCTACTACAATGAAGGAATACTGCATCATAGGAGAAAATATAAGAAAAAAACAAGAATCTCCAAACTTTATAAACTATTTACACAAATAGAGAAAGAAAACTCACCACAGCACTTCTTCAACAAGATAAATATGGTTCTGAAATCTAAAACAGGACAAACAAGTTAATAAAAGGAAATAAAGACCTATATCACTCATTAATATTAATACAAAACTATTAAAGACAATAATAGTGAAGAGGCTAAAAGCAATATATTAAAAATTTCCAGTGGTTATGTTAAAATTACAAAACAAATTTTAAAATTGTTTAACATTAGCAAAAATAAAAACATTATAAATCCCATTAGTACCAAAACAATAGATATCATATATTATTATAACAATAGATAAAAAGAAGCCTTCAACAAAATTACTCAATTTTGTTAAAAAAAAATTTCACTGAGTTCCATGGGAGTAAAAGGAATTTTCTTTTTTCTTTTTCTTTTCTTTTTTTTTTCCCTGAGGCAATTGAAATTAAGTGACTTGCCCAAGGTCACACAACTAGGAACTGTTAAGTTTCTGAAACCAGATTTGGACTCCAGTTCTCTGACTTCAAGGCTGGTGCTCTATCCACTGCACCACCTACTTGCTCCCAGGAATTTTCTTAATGTGATCAAAAGTATATGTTAAAATTAAGACTTAGCATTATTTGTAACAGAGGAATAATATATTTTGAAAAAATTAGCATTAAGATAAAAATGTTACCTATTCTTATCACTTGATAGTTTGCTAAAGATGTCACCTATAGCAATATCAAGAAAATAGAGATAGTAATCATTAGCAAAGAAAAGGTAAAATGATTTATTTTATTAGTTTTTATAGAAAACCCTATAGAATCAACAACATAACATCCCCAAGATAATGAATAAATATTTGCAGGTTCAAAATATTTCCATAAAAATATTCTATATGTTATTAACAAAGAGATGGTAACCATTATTTTTAATTATAGCTTTTTATTGACAGAACATATGCATGGATAATTTTTACAGCATTGTTCCTTTCACTCACTTCTGTTCCAACTTTTCCCTTCCTTCCCTCTACCTCCTTCCCTAGATGTCAGGCAGTCTCATACATGTTAAATACGTTAAAGTATATCTTAGATACAATATATGTGTGCAGATCTGTAGAGTTCTCTTGTTGTACAAGAAAAATTGGATTCAGAAGGTAAAAATAACCTGGGGAGGAAAACAAAAATGCAAGTAGTCTACATTCATTTCCCAGTGTTCCTTCTCTGAGTGTAGCTGATTCTGTCCATCATTGATCAATTGGAACTGAATTAGATCTTCTCTATGTTGAAGATATCCACTTCCATCAGAATATATCCTCATATAGTATTGTTGTTGAAGTGTATAATGATCTCCTGCTTCTGCTCATTTCACTCAGCATCAGTTGATGTAAGTCTCTTCAAGCCTCTCTGTATTCCTCCTGTTGGCCATTTCTTACAGAGCAATAATATTCCATAACTCAGATACCATAATTTACCCAACCATTCTCCAATTGATGGGCATCCATTCATTTTCCAGTTTCTAGCCACTATAAAAAGGGCTGCCACAAACATTTTGGCACATACAGGTCCCTTTCTCTTCTTTAATGAGATAGTAACCATTTTAATAGGTAATAAAATATATCAAATATTTGGGAACTAACCTATTAACACATGTATTGTCCAGTTATCTGGTCCCTTCATTGTGATTAGGTCTGTGAAAGACCAACTTCATTTTAAAAAAATAAATAGGAAAATGGTGAGTTTGATTATGCTAGTGATCATAAATTTTAAGAATGTCACTAACAAAACTATCTTGTACTGGATTTTGTAAAAAAAAAAAAAAAAAAGTGAAAAGATAGTTAGTTCCAGGGAATAGAATAGAGATTAAGAAGACAAGATACATAGATGTACACCAGGTTAGTTTGTAATGAAGCTAAGAACCTCAAATTTTGTGTAAGAGATACTGGAAACCATTATTTTTGGCACAACATCTTTAAATCAGGCTTTCATCACCTCTAGCTTGTCTTCTTGTAATAGCCTCTGTAATAGCCTTGGCCCATCTACCTTAAGTCTCCCTCTTCTTTTCAATTCATCCAGACTTCATTGCTAAAGTAATTTTCTTAAAATGAAGTCCTGACAACATCATCCCTCTTCTTACTAAAATTTCCTGTTTTTTTTTTTTTTTTTTTTGCCTCCATCATCAAATAACTCTGACCAAAGCCTGACATAGGAATTTAACATGTATATGTAAGATTAGTGTGGCAGCATTGATTAGTAGATAGAGAACTGACTTTGAATTCATTAGGATCTAGATTTAGTCTTGTCTCTGACAAGTCTGGCTGAATAACCCTTGGCAAGTCACTTAACCTTTC
The DNA here is from genome assembly GCF_048593235.1 of Sminthopsis crassicaudata. Lineage (NCBI taxonomy): Eukaryota > Metazoa > Chordata > Mammalia > Dasyuromorphia > Dasyuridae > Sminthopsis > Sminthopsis crassicaudata. Next base: position 447,123,398 of record NC_133618.1, on the reverse strand, counting down.
AATCAACAAACATGGTGCATATTTTCTGCAGAAACTACTCTAGGCACTGGCTTTACAAGGATAAAGAATAAAATAATTCCTACTTACAGGGAGCTTATCTTCTAAATGGGAAGACAAGCACATGTAAAATATATTTGGCTTAAATATAAAGTCAATAAATACAACTAAATAAGAAACGGTTAAATATAAGACAATTAATTATTTAATAATTATTTAATTAAACCCAGGAATATGATGAGGTTACTGAGGAGTTATAGAGAAAGAGGGAAAATAGATCCAACTTAATGGGGCATTATGTGGATGAAAGCCAGTCAAGGAGACTGAGAAAAAGTAGTCAGAGAGGTAGCGTATAACCCAGGAGAGAGTAATGTCACACAACCCCAGAGAGGTAAGAATGTCAAGGAGAAAAGGGTAGTCAATAATTTTAAATGCAATGGATATATTGGAAAGAATGAAAACTGACCATTAGATTTGGTAAACAGGAGATCATTGGTAACTTTAGAGCGATCATTTTCACTTGGTCCTAGAGGGAAAAAAAAAAAAAAAAAACAAAAAAAAAAACAAATCATAAAGATTTAAGGATTGTGTGCCAGGAGAAAAGATAGAGCCCAGTTTTCCCTAAGGAGTTTGTTAAAGAGGGGAGAGACACAGAACAATAGTTCGAAGGAATGGTAAGATCTAGTGAAGATTTTTTTTTTACATATAAGAGATTCGGGCATGTTTGAGAAAACAGGAGGTAAAGAACCAATCATTAGAGAGGAGTTGAAGATTAAAGAGGAAAGGGAGAATTGAGAATGCAAATGGCTGGAGAATGTTGGAGAGTAAATGATCAAATACATAAATAGAGTTATCAACTTTAGGAAGGAGAAGGGCCATCTCTTTGTTAGAGGCTGGCAGAAAGAAAGAGAGAGTGAGTGATTTCAAAGTGTTTTGATATAAAGAGAATGGGGAAAGAGGGAGGGCAAATTAAAAGGCCTCCACTTTTTTTTCTTCATTAAAGTAAGAGACAATGTTTTTTGCTGATTGAGAGGGGTGAGGTAGATATGAGGGGCAGAGCTTGAAGAGGGAATAGGAAGTTTAAAGTAGCTTTGTGGGAAATGAGAAAGACAATTCTATAATACTGTAATTTGCACAGAATATGCTGAGCTACATTAGTAGGCAAGGCTTCCTCTTCAGAACTTCCTGTACTGATGACATTATGAGTCCAATCTCTATTTCATTATAATTAAAAGAAATATTCCTGAGCCCATAAGGGAAAGTGGCCAGCAAATATCAGTAAACAACTTTGAAAATAAAAAATGCAAACTACTAATAATCATCCAAATAACTTTCAAAATCACAGGTAATCAAATAAATGCAAACATTGAGCCATCACTTTAAATATATCAAGCTAGAGGAGATGCTAGAATATGAGAAAACTCATTGCTGTAGGCATTATAGGAAGACAGGAATGCTAATTCACTGATGGTGGTTCTGGGAGTTAATTAAAAAATTCTGGAAAACAATTTAGAATTATGTAGGAAAAGATATGCAGTTGTTCATACCCCTTGATACAGATATTCTACTACTGCTGGGACTATATCATAAGGAGATTATAGATAGAAAGAAAATAACCTTTTTTTAAAGTTCATATAAACCTTGTTTTGGTAACAAAAATACCTGAAAACAAAATATGTGCCTAATGATTGGGAAATTGCTGAACAAATTTTGATATATGAATAGCAAGGAATGTTACTGTGCTGTAGGGAATTACAAATTCAGAAAATTAAGATGGAAAGATTTTTGTATAGTAACAAGTGAAGAAAGCAGAGCCAAAAGAACAACTTACATGAATTTTTTTTTCTTTCATTCTTTGTGTGTGTGGTGGAGTAGAGGGTGCTGGTTATTATTGTGCAGACCAAGATTCAATATATTTAGTGTTTTCACTGTTGTGGGTATTCTTTAGGGTAAAAATTCCCTCTGTCAGTTCAGATTCTGCAACCCTTCTGTAACTTGTAGTCAGAGGTATATAGAAACCTGATTATTAAATTGTTAAATGCTGCAAGTAAGTGCTCAGTTTATTGGTTGTCTAGACAAAAAGTGATAGAAAAAATGGTAATAATGAAAATTAAACTGAAAAGTGTGTCAGGTACAATTCCCCCACCCCAGAAAAGTTTCCCCCCCTGAGGCAGAGGCTAAGTGACTTGCACAGGGTTTCACAGTCAGGAAGTGTTAAGTGTCTGAAATCAGATTTGAACTCGGGTCCTCCTGAATTTAGGGCTGGTGCTCTATCTAGCCACCCCCAAAAATGTTAAATTATTACTCTTACATTGTTGGCTATAGTCTTATTGAATCCTTTGGCGGCATTAGCTGTTGAGTGATTTGACCACTGTCACACAGGTACAGTAGAACTATAAAAACATGCATTCCACATGGCAAGGCAACAAAACTTTGGCCAATTATAATATATAAAAGATCAAGAATACATCCATTCTTCTCTTCTGTGTACAAGCAATAAACTAAAATTCCTGGTTTCTTGGGTAATGATTGATATAAATGTTTGTTGGGAAATGAATATTGTTTCAAAATGAAATGCATCAATATTTTTAATGATGTGTAACTCACAACTCTCTTTGGAGAGACAAACAAAGAAATAAACAGAAAAAAACGAAATAGATAAAGGAACAGGCACCAACATATTCCATTATCTTTTCCTTCAGAAATTTAATTTGTATGTGTGAAGAAATAGCCCAAATATGGAATCCAGAAGAATCTAAAAACTGCTTCAGTTAGGAAAACTTTGTCAAGTGGAAAGACATATTAAATAAAAATGGCATCAAGTTAGAATATAAACTCATTTGCAAAACTTCAGAAATCATAATATTAGAAAATAGTGAGCAATCTCTGCATGCACATAAAAAATAGTAGAATTTACAAAAATTTTGGCATGAAACACAATTATTCAAATAATTTTAGAAATATTAAGGGATGAAATTGGAAAGAAGACAAAAATAGGCAAATATTCAATAAGAACTATTAATATTTCTATACCAAACATTTCTTTGTTGAGGTCTGTGGAAACATAATACTTGGACTTTAACATCATAGGCCTTAATGTGCTGTATAAAGAAATGTATGGCTCTGAAGAAAATAAATATAAGAAGAGTAACTGGACTAGATAAAATAAACAGAGCAGAGAAGAAGTTCATTTTGGTAGTGATACATTTTTGATGGTCGTGAGAAATGGTTTTAAGACATCTCAAAGAGGAAAGAAATTGAATTATTGGGGAGTAGAATTGTGTCTCACTTAGTATGGCACTGAAAATAATGTCAGTAACCACAGATTAGTGTGTATTTTCTTACTTCTACAAAATTTTTATGAAAGTGATCTACATATGTTGTATGTCTGCAAGTCATAGAATGCTATATCCTCTGAGGAATTAATGGCCAATAGGAAATTTTGGCTGGAAGAAAAGCATGCAAGCTAGAGTAATGTGCAAAAAACCCTGGAAAATAGTTGGAAAAAATCTAAAAAGCTTTTAAAAAGTCCAGAAACATTTATAATTATCCTGAAAACAGATCCATGGTATAATAGCATCTGATTTTGGAATCAGGAAAAACTGAGTTCAAATTCAGCCTCAGGCACTAACTGTGTGGATCTGTGCAAGTTATTTAACCTATGTTTGTTCATTTTCCTCAAGATGATGATCAGGATAGCATCTACATCATAGGGTTATTACAATGATCAAATGAGATAATAATTATAAAGTGCCTATCACAGTAACTGGTACAAAATTGGCAATGTATGTATTTTTTCCTCTTTGCTTAGAGTTAAAGAGGACCATGGAAATTTCTTGAGTAGAAGAGTTGACAGATCAAATTTGTTGTGCTTTAAGAATATTAGTTTGGCAGATATGGAGAATATATATTGGAGAGAGGAGAGACTGGAATTAGAGAAACTCAGTAGAATCCTAGATCAAGGGCTGGATGAGATCTTGGAAACCATCTTGTCCACACCCTTCATTTTGCAGATGAGGAAACAGAAGTCAAAAGAAGTTGTAACTTGCCCATACAGGTAGTGAGCATCAGATGTCAAATGTCAGTCCCAGTCATTTGCTCCTTAGTCAGGACTCTTTCCTATCTTAGGGAGATCAGGAGGCTATTGCAACAACACAAGCACTGGCAATGGGAACCTGGACCAGGGGAGTGGATGTGTTAGTGCAACAAAGGGAAAGTTATTGTGGAGGTAGAGTTGATAAGATATGATTACTGATTGGCTATGAGAGATAAGGAGAAGGAAGAATCAAGGATGAGTCTCTGGTTGTGATCACAGATGCATTGAAATAATGAAGAAATTACTCCCTAGTGTTGTAGTGTTGAATAGATGGGTGCAGAGAACCTCGCAGATCATGCTTTAACTCAGATACACTGAACTGCATTGCAGTCTCCCACAGGGAGAATCAGCTCTGAGAAATCACTTTAAAGGCTCAGCTCCCAACAGGACTTAAAATAGCAAAAGTTAATTTCTTTTTCATTAAGGCACTTTTTGGGGGACAAATAAAAAGGCTCAATGAGCAAATAAGTAGCTAATAATCTCATAATTTAAACAATGGAGTTAAGTCAAGTTAAGTCAATGTTGCACTTTCTTCTCCCCTTCTGGCAGAGTGAACCTGATGGAAGGAGCATTATATTTGGAATCAGAAGTCCTGTATTCAAATCTCAGCCTTATCACTTGTTCTTTGACTTTTACTGTGTTCTTCTTTCTGTGCTTCATTCCCTTCTCCATAAATGTGAGATTGGGAAAAAAAAAAAAAAAAAGATGATTTCCAAGATCCTTCTACAAATTCTTCTTTCTGTCTTTCTTATTTTCCTTAACCTTCTCTCTACTTTATAAATGTTGGGATAGTAATCTGTGAAATTCTCCCATAAAGGATACATTCTGCCAACTTTACCTTATAAGATTCATAGTTTCAAGCCAATCTATTTCTTCTCATTAATTGCTATATTCCTGTATATTTATATGCAATGTTGTGACCATTGCATCATAGTCAATAATTTATTTGAATTTTAATATTTTTCACAATTACATTTAAACTTTCATTTTTTAGAATTTTGAATCCCACATTTTCTTTATTCTTTTGTTTTGTCACCAATTAGTGGATAGGCAAACAATTTAATAAATATCATACATTTGTAATCATGTAAAATATATTTCCATGTTAGCCATGTCATAGTAATCTTTGCATCTGTATCTCCAGCACCTTGAATAATGCCTGGCACGGAGTAGGTATTTAGTAAATATTTGCTGAGTGACTGATTGATTTGGAGAATTTTAGACAATTGAAAATCTTGTACAAGTTTAGCAGTATTATTTTATTTTGTTTTTTCAATAGTATTATATTTTCTCAAATATATGTAAAGATAGTTTTCAACATTCATGTTTGTAAAATCTTGTGTTCTACATTTTTCTCCCTCCCTTCCTAACTCCCTCCCCCAGACAGTAAGCGATATGATATAGGTAAAATATATGCAAGAACTGATTATTTAAAAATTTACTTAGAGACAATTATAAAGGGAAGCAGTGATCACTGCAAGCCATCGTGGGTTCACCAAAAAGATATTATATCAGACTATACTCTTTTTTTTTTTTTTTTTTTTTTTTTTTTTTAAGGTTTAAGAGTCCAGAGGTTCTCAAACTGTGTACTGCAGTAACTAATGTGTTTTAAGATTTTATATACTTTCCTCTTACCTCCAGTTCTCTGGGAATTCTTAATCTTTATCTGCAATTTGCTCTTTCTAGCTTGGCTTAGAAAGGTCACAAGGTCACAATAGCAACCCTTTCTACGGAAGTGTTCATCAATTTTGAGTGGGAGGGAAGAAAAAAGAACAGAAGTAAGGAAGGAAAAGGTCATTTGGAAGAATTCCAAAACTTGGGTAATGGGATAGAAACCAAGCTGGTTTAAAACTTTTCTTTATTGAAATTTTAAATATTCAGTGTGCCACGAATTCTCAGGGTGAAGAAAACTGCCATTATCCAAAGTATTTGATAACCATTGTAATAGGTATTGTGTAGATGAACTTCAAAAAAGATTTGATAAAATATCTCTTGATATCCTTGGGACTGAGATGTAGCCATAAAAGCTAGATCAACATAGGATTCACAGTAGGAAGATTAGGAAGAATTAGGAATCAAGACCTAATTTTTGGGGGAAAAAAAAAGAAAAAAAGAAATTGAGGTAAACAAAATCATAGTAAAGTGATTTGCTGAAGTTGACACAGATTTGGCAGAATTGAGATTTAAACCCTTCTATTGATTCAGACTAACTGCTCTGTCCCTTCTAACAGTAAAGTTTTGGGAGTGGTGCCTGAGCGTTGATTGATATCAGCCTACACATGTTGTTATTGTTGAGTCATTTTTCAGTTATGTCTGACTCATCATGACTCTTTTTGGGTTTTTCTTGGCAAGGATAATGAAGTGGTTTGCCATTTCCTTCTCTTGCCCACTTTACAGATGAGGAAACTGAGGCAAACAGGATTAAGTGATTTGCTAGTAAATGTCTGAGCCTGGATTTGAACCTACAAAGAGTACTTTATGTAACTTCCAAAGCAGGCACTCTATCCACTCTAAGCCACTTAGCTGCCAGCCTAGATACAAGGGAGGTCGTGTGCAACTTGATCCTGCTGGGTTTGACTTTTTTTTTTATCAATAACTTGCATTATCATAGAAGATGAGCACATTAAATCTGAGGATGACAGAAAGCTGGAAGGTGTAGGTAAAATGTTAGGTGACAGAATTAGGATCCTGAATGATTTTTACAGTTTGGAAAAATAGGTCAAAACTTTTTGGGGGGTGTATTTATTTGTAGTGGAGCTTTCATAGGTATGGGGAATTTCCTGAGTGAAGAAACTCCTTTTGCCAATATAGATCAACAACTCTTTTGTAACTTATGATCTTAAAAGGTCTAGGAAATGGAGAGTTTCAGTGACTTGTCCAGAGTCAGAGAGCCAGCGTGTATCAGAGGAATTCTTAAATTCATGCTGTCCTGACTCTGCAGCCAGCTCTTACTCTTCCATTTCATATGCTTCTCAGTCTAGAATGTATGTGGGGAAATTTCACAGGTATAAGTCGCAGTTCTGTTATTAGATTCTGATCATAAGAGGTAGAACAAATTATGTATACATATAAGCCACTGATTTCAACCTCCTTTAACAAACTTATGCCAGGTCACCCTATGTTTACATTGCAGCCAAACTAGCCTCTCTGCTCCTCCTTCCTTTGCCTCGATTTCCATCTCCTGCCTCTATTTCTGATCTAATCAGTTTAATTATCATGTCTTTTCATATAACTCTTATATCTACATATCTAATTCTCATCTTCTTCCTGAGCTCTAGTACTGAATAACTAACTGTTTGATGAACATTTCTACCTGAGTATTCCATAGGCATCTCAAATTTAATATTAACAAAGTACAATTCATTGTATTTCTCCTGAAACCATACCTCTTCTTCACTTTCTCATTCCTGTGGAAGGAACAATTTTTCTAGACATCTAGGCTTATAGCTTCAGAACCATCCTTGACATTTCACTTTCCCCAACCTTATATTCAACTAGTTGCCATGTTTTACAAATCCTGTTCCATAAATTCTCTCTATCTGCCCCCTTTATTTTACTTATGTAACTTCCAGCTTCATTTAGGCCCTTATTATCTCTCACATGGATGGTGGTGGGGTAATATCCAGTTTTGTTTCCATGCTTCTAAGTTGTCCTTTCACTAATCTGTGCCAAATTGAAATTCTACAAGTGGACTATATTGTTTTCTGCTCAAGATTAATAATAAGTGCCTCTAAGATGCCTCTGCCTTGTGGTTTCTGATTAGTGAGCTCTTAGCCTGGACTACCATTTCCCAATTCAACTCCTCTGGACTCCTCCATCTCAATAATAGTCTTGTCTTTTCCATAGATGCCTCCATCCTGGAACCTGTTCTTCTGACTGGTGATTCCCCAGCCAAGACTGCCATTTCACTCACTCACTCACTCACTCACTCTCTTCACCTTTTTCTGCAGCATCCCTGTCCCAATGTTTCTATGTGGCTATCCTCTTCCTGTTTATATATTCTTTTCCACTATTAAAGTAAGTTCCTCAGTGATAGAGACTGTCTTATTTACCTGTACTTGTATCTTTAATCCCTAACACAGCACCTGACATACAGTAAACAACTAATAAATGTACTTTCCCTCTCTCTCTCCCTCTCCCTCTCCCCCCTTCTTTCTTCCAATCTTCTTTTTCTTCTTTTTCCTCCTCCTCTTTCACCTTCTCCTTCTCTCTCTCTCTCTCTCTCTCCTCTAGTCATTAGAGCTCTCTCCATCTCCCAATTTTGTCTAGATTTACTTTTTCACTAGAGGCTCACTAAGGACAGAAACTATTTGATTCTAGAATGGACCTTGGCACATCATAGGAACCTAGCTTGTGGAATTGAATTCTGCTTGGTCCCAAAGGGTAAAACTAAGAAGAAATGAGTTGAAGTCATAAAGAAATAAACTGACAGGAAGGAAAAAAAAAACTTCCTATCAATCAGAGCTGTTAAAAAATGGAATGGGGATGCTTTAGGAAACAATGGACTGATTCTCTCACATTGGTAATTAAGTGAAGTTTAGACTATAACTTTAGACAGTGATATTGTTAAAGGGATCTCTAGATGCCCTCTGAGTCCCTTCTAATTTGGGAATTCTGTGAATCTATCACCAGCCATTTGTGAGACCTTGGACAAGTCATTCTGACCTTTATTTCCTCTCTGTAAAGTGAGGAGATGACGTGGAAAGCATCTTTTAGTTATAAATCTATGAAAACAAAGCCAAGTTCTTACAAGGAAATAGGAGAGGTCTTAGGCCAGTGATTTGGGGGCTATTGTATTGCTTCTGGCAGAGGGCCAGGGCATGTGTTAATGGAGAACTTTGGGAAAGCAAAGGCTGAGCCAGCTAAGATAGAGATTAGATCAGAGTCAGATGTACACAGATATGTTAATTAGGAGTCAAATGGAAAATGAGAAATTTTCCTGGAAATTGACCCATCCCCTCCCCACACAGAAAGATTTTCTTTTTCCTCAGAAGGGAGGAGGATTTCCTCAGTTGACTGTGAAAGCCAGAACAACAAGTAGTGAAAGGATAAGAGTAAAGATAGATTCTCCTCTTCCTTCCTGTGGGTGGATTTCTCTCTCTTCAATAGAAGTTTATTCGTCTGGGTACTTTCCTCCATTTCAAAGAAAATGCCTATTTGGGGAAAATAGATTTATTATAGAAGAACTATGTTAAAAATTCTGGCTTTGACACTTATTATAAGCATGATCTTGGTCTAGTCATTTAACCTTTCACCCTCAGTTTCTTCATCTATAAAATGATAGTTTTACCTATTGTTTGTTTTTTGTTCAAACAATATCATAAGGGTGATATGTTTACCTGAGGCGGAATTTCACAAAGTTTATAGCCCTATCCTCCAGAATCCTCAGAGTTCAGTGGCAAGACAAAAGTCAAGAAGACTGGCAATGACCAAAGATGCAGTGAATAACTTTGGCTTTTCTAAATTAAGGATTTTCTTGGGTCTCAGTTTGTTTGACAGGATACCCATTCAATGACTAGGGGAGGTGAGAATTGAGACAGATGTGGTCTTGTTTTACTACTACCAAAATATCAATCTGGGAGGGGAAGACTCAGAATTTCTCTCCAGAACAGAACACAATTGCTATTTACTCTCACTCTGAGCTGTCAGAACCTAAACAAATGAGTAACTGGGAGCTATTATTGGCCATTCAATGAAAGTCAAAGTGATTTGGATTTAAAGGCCTAGTCAAGTAGCTCCATTTGAATCACAATGGGCTTTTTTAGTCTTTTTTTTTTCAGAGCTATATTTCAAGAAATCATAAGTGAAAACTGCATAGAACAAAAAGCAAATCACCCTAGCTTTTTGAAAACAATATCAACAATAAAAACCCTCACTAAAAATGAATGAATGAATAAATAAATAAAATAATTCTAACCCTCTAAGTCCTAAAATATCTTACCAGGAAAATAAGACAAAGTCCATTGCCCTTAAGGAGGTTATGGATTAGTAAAGAAGATAAGACAAGTACATCCATAATGATGACTTCAATTAATTCATAAATCTACAAACATTTGTGCTTTCTACATATGAGGCATTATTAGATGTTTGAAACACAAAAACAGACATTAAACCTTTCCTTCCCTCAAGGAGCATAAATTCTACTGAGGGGAAATCATATACAATAAAAGTATAGGCAAAATAGACATAAGTTCAATACAATTTCATTGTGGCAAGGATGCCAGAAGTTGGAGTGAAAAGGAAAAGCTTTCTATGGAAGATGGCATTTGAACTGAGCTTTGTAAGAAACCAAGGTTTCCAAGAGTCAGTTCAAATAGAGGGAGTTACAAGATGGAATGGTATGTGGGAGAAACAGTAAGAAGGTCACTTGGGCTGGACCATAGAATACATCAAGAAAAGGCAGGTTGGATTCATTTTGCTAATTAAATGTATATTAAGTATATAACAGTGTAAACTAAATGCATTAAGTAATTAAAGAAAAGAGCAATCACATTCTTCTGAAGGAAGATCAAGGACTCTTTAATTTCATAGACTTTAGGATTGGAAGGGTCCTTGGAGATCACCTGGCCCAACTTTAGAGATTAAGAAGCTAAGATCAAGAAAGGCTAACTTCCCCAAAGTCACAGGCAATGAGTTATAGAGCTGACATTCAAACTTTGGTGTTCTGACTACAAACCTGGCTCTTTAAAAGGACACAGTTACCAGACTGCTTCATGGAGGAGGTGACATTTAAGCTAGGCCCTGAAGGCTTTCATCAGCGATGGCTTCCTGGTTGTGGATTGTATGCTGCTATCTAACGTTCTTTCAAAGTGTGTTAGACCCCATCACCTGCAATTACTCCCAGCTGCAAAATTGTATGCACGAACTGTTGCAGTGGCAATTTACTGATTGTGAGCTCAATCAGCCAATTGTGAGCACAATTAGCAGCTCCTACCACATTTGGAAGGAGCCAGGGGATGATTGCCTAGGCAATTAGCCATTTGTGGGCTGATCTGTCCGTTTGTACAATTTTGCACTCTCTAACAATGATATGTGCAAAAATTGTGCACGAAGGATAATTTTTGAAAATGTATCTCTATGTATCCGGAATCTCAGAGCTGAAAGGGGTCTCAGAAATATTGTTATCCACTCTTCTCTTATTACATATTATGGCTCAGAGATCCAGAGAACCTGCTGAAAGTTATATAATTAATCAATTATTAAATAAATAAGTATTTATCATGGATCTACTATGTTACAGAAACTGTACTTAGGTGTTGAAAATAACAAATACAAAGACTTAAATAATTTTTACTGTCAAGGAACTTTATTTCTAACGAGAGAAATTCACATATATGCAAAATAAATATAAAGAAAATAAAAACAAGCCATAAGGTTTTTATATAAAGAGGGAGGACATTAGGGAGTTGAGAGGTCAGGAAAAGTTTCAGGCAGAAGATGATACTTGAGTTTCATCTTGAAGAAAGAGACAAAGGCAGAAATGCATGTATATCAATGAAACAGAAGTGAGAAGACAGAGCTTTTCAGACTGGAAAGCTGTCCTATGCAAAAATCTGGGTACAGGAGATGAAGCAGTATATTTGGGGAACAGAACAAAGTCCAATTTGGCCAGATTCAAAAGTATAGGAGGGGGAGTAATGTATAATGAGACTAGATAGGTGGGCTGGAATTGTAAAGGATTCAAAAACCAAATGCTGAAATTTATATTGTGTCTTAGAAGTATAAAGGAGCCACTGAATTTTATTGAGGAGGAGAATGACAAGGTCAAATTTAAGCTTAAGGAAAATCATTTTGGTAGCTATATGGAGAATGGATTGAAAAAGGGAGAAACTGGAAGCAGGGAGACTAAGGAGGAGGCCATTACAATGGTCTAAGTGAGAAGTTGTAGGAGTCTGAACTAAGGTGGTTGCATAAGTAGAAAATGTGACTGAGAAAGATTTTATGGTAGAAATGCAAAGATTTAGTAACTGAGTGATCATATGGGGCAAAGGAGAAGGAGGAGTCAAGTGTGACACTGAGGTTATGAACCTGAAAAATGGTAAGGATGGCAATAATTTCCATAGGAACACAGAAGTTTTGGGCCTTCTCAATCCAATTCTAGAGTTCTTCAGTCCTTCTCACATTCTGACATGACATTCATCTGTCTGCCCACATTTGGGTAGGTGAGATTGACTGTCCAATTGGTTCTTATTAAAGGCTTTGGGCACCAAATTTCTCCCCATGGTATGCTACTGGGTCCAACATTTCTATCACTAAAGGTGATTCTTTGATAAAATGGTTAAGGAAAACAACAACAAAGCACTTTACCTTTCATAAATTAATTATTCATTAGGTGTCAGAAAGGCCTGAGTTTGCCCATTACTCTGGAGGGGCAGCCTAGCATGAAAGTAGCATTAATTATGTTTGTAGTAACAGGACCTGGGTTTGAATCCTCTCCTCTCCTATCTATGTGAACATGGCAAATAATTTCTTTGTAGCGAGCTATCGTCTCCAGAAGCTGCCGGATCACTCTCTGGGAAGAGATCTGCTGTGTCTACTCAAATCTCTCAGACAGATTCTTCTTCCTGTAACGAACCGTTGTCTCCAGGCAGTTGCTGTTAACTCTTGTCCAAAGAAGTGACTTCCCTTCCTGCAGGGAGCCCCGTCAAGCCTGATGCAATTCAGAGTCTTCTTTCTGAATCCTGGCTCTGAATCTCCTCCAGCTCTTATCCTTCTCCAGGCCGATCTGCTCTCTGTGCCCAGTGCTGTCTCTTTTATCCTCCCAGAGAATGGGCGTGGGATAATGCAAGGGCTTCTGGGAAGAACCACCCCAGCCAATGAGCTTGCCCCCTCTATCAAGTCAACCTGAGTTCTCACCTTGTAATTGTCCAGAAAACCTGAATTCTCACCTTGTCACTATCCAGACAACCTCAGTTCTCACTTAGTAATCCTAACATTTCTTTTTTTCTTTTTCTTTTTTTTTTTTCCCCCTGAGGCTGGGGTTAAATGACTTGCCCAGGGTCACACAGCTAGGAAGTGTTAAGTGTCTGAGATCAGATTTGAACTTGGGTCCTCCTGAATTCATGGCTGGTGCTCTATCCACTGCACCACCTAGCTGCCCCACAAATAATTTCTTATCTCAGTTTCTTTTTTCTCAGTTTCCTTCTTGGATAAAGTTTCCTTTTTACTGTAACTCCTATAAGAATGGTTTCTCTGGGGCTAACAGTGATTGCCTTGATGACAAGACCTATAGTTCCTATCTGTAAAACCCAAGAATAGTCTTAGGCCACTTGTTTCTTTTATTTGACATAATCTTTATCTTTTCTTTTAGTAAAGCAGAGGGCAGAGTCCATTTTATTTGCTAATAATTGTTTTCATTCTGCTTCATAAAGTACCTGCCACGGAGTAAGTCCTAAATAATAATCTCTCCGTCTTCGTCTCTCTCTTTTTCTCTCTCTTTTTCAATTTCCCCTCCACACTCTTTGTATTTCATCAGGGATGGAAAATATTCATCCACTTCCACTCCCATTTAATAAAAAAAATTTAAGGATGGTTCAAGGTTTTCTGAACAACTTAAATTATAGGAGTAGAGACTGGTCTGTTCTAGCTGAGAAGGGGCTGATTATCCCATAAAGGTGTGAAATTGCTTCAAAGACTTTAGTTACAATAGGCTTCTGGGATAACTGCTGAGGCAGTATGATGTGGCCTTTAGTCTGGAAGTGAAAAAAGGGAGTTCTTTGGGAACTGGCAAAACACAACTTCTGACACTGAGTCCTCGGTGTTTTTGTAGTGTAATGCCTTTCCTTGGCTCCTGGCCATGGGGATTTGAAGTACTAGGATTTTGATTCTGATCTTTATTGAATGGAGTCTTTCCTTCACATCTCTTATCCTATAGAGGCATTCTTTCTCCTAATAAAATTTCCCCTTACTCTAAGATATTGATAGTGTCCTGGAAGGGTTTTTATGTGCCCAGGATGCTTCAGATGGTGTCTCCACATGGAGAAAGCTAGGAAGAACATGGAATCTTTCCATGTAGAGGATGCCACAAAGTTGCTTCCAGAAAAATTAAAATGATATGTAAGAGAAGTACCTTGAAGAGTCAGACTGTAAAATATGTAACTGTAACTAGTTCTGGTTGGCTAACCACTTAGTAAGTCATTCAGAAAAGCCTTTCAGCTTTACTTCCCTTCTCTTGGTCTCTGTATTCTTAGAGAACTTGGTAACTGGTTGAATAGAGTCTATGGATTTATGAGATCAAATGGTCCAAAGGGATCCTTGGCATATTGTTCCAGAGATTTACAGTGAGAGCAATATCAGTGCTCTAAGGAGCAAGGAACAAGCAGTGATCTTCAGGTGTGACCTTCAGACTCTATGTACATTTGGAAGAGAACTCAGTTGAACCACTGCTAAATAAGAACTAAATTAAATTGATAGTCTAATTTTCCATTCCCTCCATGATTGAAGAGGTTTAAGTGGAACTTTATGCTTGTGGTATTAGGGGAAATGTTCGTGTATTTTTTTTTCTTGCTCTATTTGTGAAGTAAAAATCCTTTCATAAAGACTACCTGGCATTAAATAATTAAGTAAAATTGGGGTGCTAGTCATGAAGTGTCAAAATGGGGAAGCACAACTAATAGGGGCTCTAAGCAATGACAGAGAAAAGAGCTTATCTCCAATTTTTCAGGGTACCTAAGAATTCTGAGGAGGAGATGTAATAAGCCTAGTCTTGAGACAAAAGGGTCAGAACACCCAGGAAAAGACTTTGGAGATTATCCATTAAAACTTCTTCATTTTACAAATGAAGAAACTGAGGCACAAAGGAAAGGTCCTATAAGGAACAAGTAGCAATGTCTGAATTTGAACCCAGGTCCTTTGCCTCTAAATATCATGTACTTTGTATTCTACTTTGTTACCTCTTGATTTGTTTCTATCCATCACAAACAAGCACCTAGGAAACCTATAATTACATTATTATGCACAGATTGAGATTAGGGCAGCTGACATGGCTGATAGAATGCTGAATTTGAAAGCCAAGAAGACTTGAGTTAAAATCTTTCCTTAGACTCTTAGTAGCTGTGTGATTGGGCAAATCAAACTAACCTGTTTCAGTATTAATTTAGTTTAGTGCAAAATGGAAATAATAATAGCAATTATTTCTCAGGGTTTGTGTGAAGATCAAATGAGAAAACACATGTCTAGCACTTGGCAAACTTTAAAGTCCTATATAAATATTAGTTATTATAAAAACTAGACCTTTGATTTCATTAGCACAAAGAATTCCAGGAAGTGAAAGCTCTTTCAACCAATGTAGGGTTGGAATCTTTTCTATAATTAAAGAGTTGTTTAGAGTAGGTCTTCTTAAACTTTTTCCACTTGTGACCCCTTTTCATCTGAGAAATTTTTATGTGACCCTGGATATATAGGCATATAAAGTAGATATACAAATCAGACCTTTACTGATAATAAATCATAATTTCATGACCCCCACATTCAGTTACAAGATCCTATATAGGACCATAAATCACATTTTAAGAAACTCTGCTTTAGGGCACAGAGAGATAAAATAACTTGTACAGGGTAATAGCCAGAATGTATCCAAGACAACATTTGAATTTAGGTTTTCTTGGATCCAACATCTGTTCTCTCTCCACTTTCCTAGACTGCTTTCTCTATCATGCATAAGACTGCTTTTTAACCCATGATATAAGGTGTGCAAGGATTGCATAATATAGATAATAGAGAGGGACTATTCAATCCACTGAGGTAGCAACTGAAATGTATCAAGTGGGTACTGAGCTTCAAATAGCTGTGCATCTTCCAAAAAACAAAAAAACAAAAACAATCTACCAATTAGAATAATTGATCCCAATGAAGTAGGAAAAAATAATTTGAGGAATTAAAACTTTAGGGCTTTGAAAGTTTATTTTTGGGTCAGGGCTTTTCAGGCCATATTGACAAAATTAGAGTTTAATGACATATGAGTAGATGATGCAGTGGATAGAGCTCTATTCCTGGAATCAGGAAGGTCTGACCTTGAATTTAGCCTCAAATTCCTACTAACTTCAGACACCTACTAGCTCTGTGTTCCTGGGTATATCTCTTAACTTCTGTCTGTCTCAGTTTCCTCATTTGGAAAATGGAAATAGTACCCTACTACCCAAGATTGTTCTGAAGACAAAATATTGTAAACTATAGTGTTATATAAATGCTAGCTGTCGTTGGCTAGCTACTAAAGAGATATGAGAATCAATAGGCCTAAAATGAAATAAAATTATATTTTTGCTCTCAAGCATATACACTTTTCTAACAACTGTCAATATCAGTCATAGAAGTACAGTAACATATGCTGGACTCACACAGGAGGAAGAAACCAGAGCCCTCAGGTCTTTAGTTGCCAGTGACCAGTATCTGGTGTGGCTGCCACGTGTACAAAAGTGTGCCTGGTTAGGTCAGGCAAATGTTAAGGAAAAAAAAAAGTCATTTGCTGCTTCAATGCTCTCTCTTTATCTCTATCTTTCCATGTCTCTTTACTTCTCTCTCTCTCTCTCTCTGACTCCCCTTCCATCTTACTTTCTTTCTCCCTTTCTATAGTCCCCCTTTTTCACTTTCAGTGGGATCTTCTTTTTTTTAGTGGTAGAAAGTGAAATAAAGATTTTGTGGGACTAATGACATATGATTATCATTAAGAATAATGCCAATAAATACTAATCATGTGCTGATGCCATAAGAACTCTGGTCTTGGCACCTTTTTTTACTAAGGTAAGAAACCATTACCCTAGACTTATAGCTGTTGATAAGATGTCAGGGGCTTAAATTTCCTATTTTATTCTGGGTCTATAATATCCTTCTCTTCACAGCCTTATCAACAGAGGAACAAAGACACACATGACACAATGGGGAGAGATAAAGTAGTCTTATGTTTTGGGACACTGATTTGAGATCTCTGCTATTTTGAAAAATAGTATGAAATAGATCAGAGTCTTAACTTGGGTGGATGCATCCTCAAAAAGTCCATAGATGGATTTCAGGGGATTCATGAGCTTTGCTTGGAAAAAAAGATTCCATCTTTATTTGCATCAATTTTTCAACAAAATTTAGAATTTTAAAAAATTATTCTAAGAAGGGATTTATCAGACAGACAGACAGACACACACACACACACACACACACACACACAAAGGGTTAAAGACTTCCGGTCTAGAGAAAAGACTGCTGGTCTTGGAGTGAGAAGATTTGAGTTCAAATTTCACCTCTGATGATATACATCTTCATCTGTAAAATGGAGGCAATAAAACTCACATGGATATTATTTTTAGGGCTTTCTCTTTCCTTTTCCCTTCCCTTCCCCTCCCTCTCACCCCTTCTCTTCTCTCCTCTCCTCTGCTTTTCTCTCTTCCCCTCTTCTCCCCTTCTCTGTTCTCTTCCTATCATCTCTGTTGATGATCTTTAATGGATTTTATTACCATGTCCAAAATCTATGGATATAGCCTTAAATTTTTTCTTGAGATTCAAGCATACATTAGCAACTGCCTGGAGATTGCATAGGCATTTCAGACTCAACATGTCCAAAAGAGAATTCATTATATTTTCTCACCATCCCATCCTTCTCTCAAACTTTTGTTTCTGCTAAGAATTCTACCATCCTTTTAGACACCTAGGTTTATAACTTTAGAGTCATCCTTGTCTCTTCCCTCTACCATACTTCTACTTTCCTAATCTGTCCCTTTGCTTCCATTCATAAACTTTCACCTCATCAGTTTTGGCTTAGACATTGCAATAGTCTCTGAATTGTATTTCTTATTTTCAGTCTCTTCTTTTTCTTTTTTTTCTGCCTCTTTTTTTAAATTATAGTTTTTATTTGCCAGATATATGCATGGGTAATTTTACAGAATTGACAATTGCCAAACCTTTTTTCCAATTTTCTCCCTCCTTCCCTCCCCCAGATGGCAGGTTGACCAATGCATGTTAAATATGTTAAAGTATAAATTAAATATAATATATGTATACATGTCCATACAGTTGTTTTGCTGTATAAAAAGAATTGGACTTTGAGATAGTATACAATTAGCCTGTGAAGGAAATAAAAAAATGCAGGTGGACAAAAATAGAGGGATTGGGAATTCTATGTAGTGGTTCATAGTCATCTCCTAGAGTTTTTTCCCTGGGTGTAGCTGGTTCAGTTCATTACTGCTCTATTGGAACTGATTTGGTTCATCTCATTGTTGAAGATGGCCACTTCCATCAGAATTGATCATCATATAGTATTGTTGTTCAAGTATATAATGATCTCCTGGTCCTGCTCATTTCACTCAGCATCAGTTCATGAAAGTCTCTTCAGACCTTTCTGTATTCATCCTATTTGTCATTTCTTACAGAACAATTTTATTCCATAATATTCATATACCACAATTTATTCAGCCATTCTCCAACTCATGGACATCCCACATAGTTTCCAGTTTCTGGCCACTACAAAGAGGGCTGCCACAAACATTGTTGCACATACAGGACCCTTTCCCTTCTTTAAGATCTCTTTGGGATATAAGCTCAGTAGTAGCACTGCTGGGTCAAAGTGTATGCACAGTTTGATAACTTTTTGAGCATAGTTCCAAATTGCTCTCCAGAATGGCTGGATGTATTCACAATTCCACCAACAATGTATCAGTGTCCCAGTTTTCCCACATCCCCTCCAACATTATCTTTCCTTGTCATTCTAGCCAATCTGACAGGTGTGTAGTGGTATCTCAGAGTTGTCTTAATTTGCATTTATCTGATTAATAATGATTTGGAGCATCTTTTCATATGGCTAGAAATAGTTTCAATTTCTTCATCTGAGAATTATCTGTTCATATCCTTTGACCATTTATCAATTGGAGAATGGCTTGAGTTCTTATAAATTAGAGTCAATTCTCTATATATTTTGGAAATTAGGCCTTTATTGGAACCTTTGATTATAAAAAATGTTTTCCCAGTCTATTGTTTCCCTTCTAATTTTATCTGCGTTAATTTTGTTTGTACAAAAACTTTTCAATTTTATATAATCAAAGTTTTCTATTTTGTGATCAGTAATGATCTCTAGTTCTTCTTTGGACATAAATTCATTCCTCTTCCACAGATCTGAGAAGTAAGTTATCCTATGTTCCTCTAATTTATTTATAATCTCATTCTTTAGGCATAGATCAAGAACCCGTTTTGACCTCATTTTGGTGTATACTGTTAAGTGTGGGTCAATGCCTAGTTTCTGCCATATTAGTTTCCAATTTTCCCAGCAATTTTTGTCAAACACTGATTTCTTATACCAAAAGCTGGGGTCCTTGGGTTTGTCAAACACTAGATTATTAAAGTTATTGATTATTTTGTCCTTTGAACCTAACCTATTCCACTGATCAACTAGTCTATTTCTTAGCCAATACCAAATGGTTTTGGTAACCACTGCTTTATAATATAATTTTAGATCCTACAGCTAGGCCACCTTCATTTGATTTTTTTTTTCATTAATTCCCTTGAAATTCTTGACCTTTTGTGTTTCCATATGAACTTTGTTGTTATTTTTTCTAGGTCATTAAAATAGTTTTTTGGGAGTCTGACTGGTATAGCACTAAATAAATAGATTAGTTTGGGTAGTATTGTCATCTTTATTATATTTGCTCGCCCTATCCAAAAGCATTTAATATTTTTCCAATTGGTTAGATCAGACTTAATTTGTGTGATAAGTGTTTTGTAGTTTTGCTCATATAGTTTCTGATTTTCCCTAGTCTCTTCTTTTTTCTAATCCATCCTTTGTACATCTTTAAAATGATAGCCCTGAAACAAATAACAAAGTCACTATCCTATTCAATAAGTATAAATGGCTCCCTATTGCCTCTAGGATAAAACATAAAACTACTCCCTTTGATGATCTCTATACCAATCAAACTGGTCTCCTAATCATACTCCACACATGAATTCCATTTCTTTTTCCTCTGAGTCTTTGTGTAATAGTTCCCCCATGATTGGCTTTACTTCTGATCTTCAGGATTTCACTACCACATCTTAGAAGTCCTTTTACCCTGGGAATTCCCTCTGCACCTGAGACTTTCATTCCTTGAATACTCCTCTTTTCCCTTTTCCCCAATTCCCTTCTCCCATTGGTAGGTTCTTTCCATGGCAAGAATTTTGGAGATAAAGGCTAGCCTTATTAACTCTTATCATTGCTTTGTTTCTCTATGACTCAATCTCTCTGCCATTTCTCTTTCAGAAATTTTAACTTGTTTCTGATCAAAACTCACCTCTATACTTAATTAACAAATGGTGATACAACTTTTGCTGGAAGACTTCTTCTACAAGTGAACTCCTGAAGCCACACATTCCACTTCTGAACAGCCCTAATTGGTATGAAGATTTGTCCATATATAGAGCTTAAATCTACCACTCTGCAATCACCACCCATTCATTTCTCTTGCCTTTCAGGGCTGAGCAGAAAGAGATGACTTGCTCTAAAAATTATACCTTCAAATATGTCTAAATATTGAAGTGCAGAGTAAAACAAGTAGAACCAAGAAACAATATACACAACAATTACAAAAAATTAACTGGAGAAAAAACAACAGAACTGAATGCTATATAATTAGAAAGACCAAGGTGGTCAACCTTAAAGAAAAAGCTAACATTTGCATAAGTGAGGAGCTGTAGGTACGGAATTTTGTATATATTGTCAGACTGTCTTGATTATTTTGTGTAACTACATTTTTTTCTTCCTTTTCAAATTCTCTGTTAGATAGTTTAGTAGATAAGGGAGGGAGTAGGAATGTATTTGAAGATGATATAAAAACAAAGGTGCAGTTATTTTGTCATAGTGGTTAGGATGCTGAGTTTGGAGTCAGGGAGACTTATTTTCCTGAATTCAAATCTGGCTTCATAGAACTAGTCAAATAACTGAATCCTGTTTGCCTCAATTTCCTCATTTGTAAAATGAATCAGAGAAGGCAACACTCCAGTATCTTTGTCAAGAAAATATCAAATGGAATCATGAAGAGTTGGATACAACTGGAAAGGACTATACAACAAAATACATACAATGGTCTCTACAAATATACAGATGTAAAAATACATGTATATGTAAAGGTACCCACAGATGTACATAGTCACAAATATGTGTACACACATGTAATACAATATAGTATTGCACATATATATATATGTGTATGTACATAATCTGTACATAATCTTAAACACATATATACACATATATAAGGAAGTGCCCATCCACACATTTATATTTTCTCTACAATGTTTGATATACCATACATTTCCATGCTTAGTTCCTTTAATTAATCCTTCATTGGTCTCTAATCCTCCTATCTCCTTTGTATACATTCAGGTTATTCTTAGTTTTTCTATAAGATCATGTACAGAACTAAATAATGAGAGAAAAATTACAGAAGCAGTCTCTCTAATCCCTTCTTGATCTGCAGACTAGGCTTTCTTTAATAGAGCCTAAGATGGCAGTCCTTTCTCTGGCTGCCGTATCACACTATTAAGTTGTATTGAGCTTCTTGTCCTCTACACCTCCCAGAAGGATCTTTTTGTACAACTCATATGCAGCCTTGCCTTCCCATTCTCTGCTTGTGCAATTAATCCTCTTACTCCTCCCTCTCTTTTAACCCAAGTGTAGACCTTTATATTAATCCTTATTATATTTCATCTTATTGGATTTAGCCCATTGTTCTGTCAATATCTTTTTGGATCTTGACTCGGCCATCTTTTTCATTTCCCCTGAATGAAATGATGGTTTAAGAGGCAACCTCTCCCTCCTGAGACAACTCTTAATAAAATGCTTTTTCATGACCAAATGGTAGGTGTGGGACCAGCAGTTTCAGTGTCAGTAAATATCTCTTGGTATACTTATTCCTCTCAGCAGACTTTCTGCTTTTCTAGGAGCCAAATCACCAATCAGCATGATATGGCACTGTTGGTTAATAGCAACACAGCAGAGAGAACAGTAGTTTGTGCAAGAAAGAACTTTAGAGGATTCCTTATCTAATGTTCTCATTTTCAGGTGAGGAATATGAGGCTTAGAAAAAGAAAGCGACTTTATTAAGGGAATAGGATCATAGGATCTTAAATTTAGAGGTGAAAGAGACCCCAGGGATCCATTAGAATATAAACTCCTTCAGGGCAGAGATTGATTTTGCTTTTTCCTTTGTACAAGCATATCTTGGAGATGTTATGGGTTTGGTTCCAAACCACCACAATAAAGCAAATATTGCAATAAAACAAGTAACACAATTTTTTTTGATTTCCCAGTACATATAAAAGTTATGTTTACATTATACTGTAGACTATTGTCTGCAATAGTAATATATCTAAATAAGCAATGTATGTACCTTAATTAAAAGTACTTTATAGCTAGAAAAATTGCCAAACATTTTCTGACCAATCTGGGTGATGGTTGCTCAAGGCTGGGGTGGCTGCAGCAATTTCTTTTTTAAAAAATATTTCTTTCTTTTTTATTAATAGCTTTTTATTTTCAAAATACATGCAAAGATATTTTTCAACATTTACCCTTACAAAACCTTGTGTAAAATTCTTTTCTCCTTCCCTTTCCCTCATCTCCCTTTCCTAGACAACAAGTAACTCAATATAGGTAAACATCTGCAATTTTTCTAAATATATTTCCACATTTATCATGTGCAGCAATTTCTTAAAACAAGACAACATTGAAGTTTGACCCATTGATTGATGTGTCCTTTCTCTTGAAAATTTAAAAGCCCATTGTAGGGTTATTAACTGGCCTAATTTTAATATTGTTGTATCTCAGAGAATAGGAAGACCTGAGGAGAGGGAGATGGGGAATAGCAGATTGGTGGAAGAATCAGAACAAACAACATTTATCAATGAAGTTCACCATCTTTCACAAGCATAGTTTGTGGCACTCCAAAACAATTAAAGAGCAATGTCAAAGATCAATAATCACAGATCACTATAACAAAGGTAATACTAGTGAAAAAATTTAAAGCATTGTGAGAATGACCAAAATGTGACACAGACATGATGCAAGCCCATTCTGTTGGAAAAATGGTGCTGATAGATTTGCTTGTTACAGACTTGCATCAATTTGTGAAAAGAAAATGCTATGTTTACAAAGCATAATAAAGTGAATCACCAGAAAATGAGGTATGCCTGTTTCTTCAGAACTGAGCATAATGTCTGCACATAGCAAGCATTTACTCAATACTTGGTATTTGATCTAGTTAAACACCGATTTTACAGATGAAGAAACTGAGACCTAGAGAGGGGACAGCAACGTGTGGTTACTAGAACTGGCATATAAACTCAGGACCTCTGAGCTTACATCCAGCATGCTTTCTATTAAGCTATGCTGCCCTGAAAGCATAGACCGTGTTCCCTCCTTTGTCACATTTCCAAGGTTTAACCTCCAAGGAAAGTCTTTACCTCAGTTTCTCCCCAATATGCAATGAGGAGAAGAATGCTTATTTATTTATGATAGCCACTCCTTTCCATGGATGAGAGATGTCCAAGTGCAAGTATTATTACAAGGTCCAATTTACTGTCCAGAAAGAAGCAATCCTGATAGAAATCTTTCATTTAATTAAAATTGATTTAAAAATTGCCTGATCAATAATGAGTTAAAAATTCATCCCGGCCTCAGTGGGAGTAGAAAGGCTTCAGAGCAGATCAGAGGAGAGTGGTTTGGCTCAAGATCCTGGATCTGGCCTGAAATTCTCTTGGCTCTGGGACACTTGGTATACAGTATTTTCCTTTTGTCCTAAATGGTCAAGCATTTTCTCTAAGAAAAGTGACCAAGGGACCTTATCTGTTGCAGTTTTGGTTTGGGTGCTTTAGAAGTGTAAGAATCAAGTAGCATTGGTATAGCTGAGTCTGCAACACTGAAAAGGGGAAGGATACCATTCAGAATTTTATACAGTAAATTTGAAAGGAAACTTAGAAATCATCTTTGTCAAGCCTCTCATTTTAGAGATGAGAAAGCTGAAAATCTGAGAGAGTGGCAACTTAGGCAAAGTCACATCAGTTACAAATGGTAGAGGTAGAATTTGATCCCACATCCCCAATTCCAGATTTAGCAGTCTTTCTACTTCCTATGGACTTGGGGAAAACACAATTTGACTATTCTGTAGCTCTTCATATTCATTCTTTGATGGTATCATCATTCATAAATTTGTCACATGGGACGACTACTTGAAGATGTGGACTGTCCATTAGTTATCCCTGCCTCTTTCCATGTGCTATACTTGCCAGTAAAGCTTCTCTTTTGATCATTCATTCCTTTGTGAACATTCACTATCCACTACACTGTTCTGCCTTTATGTTCTTCTATTGTTCAAAAGCTTCATCATTAACTCCCTTTTACTTACTAAATGACATTCAGGCTCCTTAGTTTGGCATTCAAGATACTCTTCAATCCAGATCTACCTCACCTTTCCAACCTTATCTCATGCTTTCCATGTTTGCTGTATGTTGCTGCAGCTTACAGAATCATAAACTTTCAATGGTCCTCAATTCTGATGCCCCAGCTGAAGCATGAACTCCCACTATAACTTCCTGACATGTAAATAGTCCGCATAGGATTGAGACCCTGATTATTCCAGACTGGACATCCATCTGCAAATGGTTTAAAACCCTGAATTATAGAGAATTCTCTGGATGAAGTTAGAATTAAAAGAAGGGTATATTGGATCCTTTGACTTCCTACATAGATCCTCGCATTCCTCTTTGGAACATCTTTCTCATGGCCTGGTAGGCAATTATAGAGGATTACATGGCAGGAGGGAACTATCCCTATGGAAATCCATACAAAGGCCCTGTTTAAGAAGTTCTGTCCTAGAATTCTCCTTAATAATGAGAAAGGAATACCAGAAAAGTCCAAGCCTTTCTTGGGCACCAAGAGTCAATCAGAAAGAGGAGGAATGTAGCTTGCCTAGTATATGATCAATTCTCTGTAAATATTATTCAGTATCTTTCTCTGGCCTATATGCTACTCACATGCCACTTGGACTCATCACTGCTGGTGACCCCTCTGAAATACAGTCCTAGAGCTCTTTACCTCAGGGTTTATAATCAACTAACTCAAGCTGTTTGTCCCAAGTCATATACGCATTTTAACACTGGTCTTCAGATGACTTGCTGTAGCACCAATCAGGACAATTAACAAACATTTATTAAACACTGGACTAAGTGTTATGGATAGAAAGACATGCAAAAATAATTTCTTCCCTCAAGGAGTTTATACTCTTATAGGGGAATATCATATGAATAATTACATATATATATATATATATATGTATATATGAGTACATGAAAAGCAATCTGAAAAACTAATGTGGGACTCAAATGCAGAAAAATTAAACCAAATACATGAAAAGATAATTTTCAAAATTCACCTTTGCAAAGTTTATTTTGCACATTTTTTCCTCTCTCTCCCCTCTGTCCCTTCTCAAAAAAGCAAGAAATCTGACACAGGTTAAACATGTATAATTCTTCTAAACATATTTCTATATCCATCATGTTGCACAAGGAAAATCAAATTAAAAGGAAAAAAAAGAAAGAAAAAAGACAAGTAAATAAACAACAACAACAACAAAGGTTAAAATGCTATGCTTGATCCACATTCAGTCTCCATAGTTTTCTCTCTGGATACAGATAGTACTTTCCATCACAAGTCTATTGGAGTAGTCTTGACTCACTTTATTTGTCAAACCCTAAAATTGATGGGGATGGTAAGAGGGATTTTTGAACAAGATAAATTTCACTTAAAGGTAGTTGCTTTCTAGCACCATGAGTTGGGCCCTTCCTTGCCATTCTGACTATGTCTAGCTCATATGCATGTAAATTTAAGGTTTATAAGTCCCTTTTTATCAACCTTCTGAGGGGGACAGTATAAGTTTTTGCCAATGGAGAAATAGAGGTACAGAGATATGGACTGATTTGGCCATGATCACTCAGCCAATAAGCATTAAACTGCATTTCTTGATTCTAAGTCGGTCACTCTACCATTATCTCCTGTTGCTCCTTCTCTGAGATGTCTTTAAAATTTTAGAATTGTGAATAGCAGACTTACACATGCTCAGAGACACTGGGAACCTCATAATTGAGACTTGATTTTAAAATACCATGCAAATCAATTGACTACCTTCATGAAACAAATACATTTTCTCTTGATTACGTTCATACTTTTAAAAATATATATATATTCCTCCATATGCACAGAACTTACTTCAACGATTATTCTCAGAGCATAAAAAATAGAGTAACAATCTAACATTTAGATGGATTTTAAGGTTTGCAAAGCACTTTACAAATATTATTTCATTTTATCTTTCCTACAGCTCTGTGAGCTAGATGCTATTATTATTCCCATTGTACAGAGGAGGAAACTGAGGCAGACAGAGATTAAATGATTAGCTTAGGTCACAGAGATATTAAGTGTCTGAGGTTGGATTTGAATGCAAGTTTTCCTGACTCTGAGTCCAGTATTCTATCTACTGTACCACTTAGCTCCCTGTATATTTTTATAGAACTTTAAGGTTTACAAATACTGTGTTTAAACACCGCATAAGGAGGTAGAACAAATTTTACTCTTCCCATTATATAGACCAAAAAAAACCCCCAAAAAACAAACCCAAACCTGATGCTTTAAGAAGCTGTGACTTGCTCAAGCTTAGGGATCTAGAGATGGTATTGAGATCTACGGCTTCTGACTCTAAATCTTATACTCTTTCTAGTGAACCTGTACTAACAGAGATTTCTGAGATATCCCAGAGGACTTGAAGGACAAAGAGGAATATTTTTCTAAAAACAGAGCCTTCTTATTGGTGGTACAACAGCTGGGTTGTTGAGATGAGCTCTGTACACTCAGTAGTCATGACTGTGGGGTATGCATCCTTCTGGATAATGGCTGACATCACAGGCGGCAGCTGGTCTGGGCCCGGCCCTTGGCCCAGGTTCCCTAAAGCACTTACAAACACAGACAGAAGAACGTACTTGATATTTTTTATTAATTGCTTGGCATATGTTGCTGGTAACACATCCAGACTAACTACCATACGCCTAGTTTTAAAGAGAATGTCTTCCCCAGGGTGGGCTGGGATGACAGGTAAAAAAAGGCTAAATCTCTGGGTCCAAAATGCCTCTTTAGCTGAAAATAAGATCCAGACTATTCTATTTCAATCCTTCCTTGACTTCTTACTCCCCTCGTGATGTGGAAAAAGGTGTGCTTTTGTTGGTAGGGGAAGCTGGCAAAAATCTGGAATGGTGTGCTATGTGCCTTGCTGAAGAGTGAATGACATACATATTTTTCTCTGGGGAAGGGCAATGGGGTACACTTTGGATAAACCATGGCCAAAATTTAGAGTTAGACAAAGGGAGCCTTCAAGGAATTCTTACTCATTGTTTTACTTTGTCATAATTCTTCTTCTTCTTCCTTCCAGGTGCCTAAATCTTTCCCAGTGCCACGAAGCTATCCTCCCAACCCATGTTCCAGTACTGACCCCTAAGAAGCCAAATAAAAGCAAACCCCAAAACTTCCCTATGCTAATGTCCTCAGTACCCTGAAGAATCTCCTTGTACTAAGTCTCTGCCTTGATGGTAAGAACTCCACTGCCATTGTCAGAATCATAAATAAAGCAATATAATCAGGACTTTGTTCTAGAATTTAAAGGATAACACTTGTGCTCCTTTACTAAATAGAAACAAATTATGTGAGTTAGCGAGAATGATTAATTAAAACAGGGATAGACAATATAGCATGTTTCCCCACTTTTTCCTTTTCCTTTCTCTTCCATACTCTAGACAAAATCTTCCTGGCCTGGCCATACTTTTCTCCCTTTCCTGACAAAGGCCTCCTTAGCAGTGTCCCAAGGCTCAAAGTCTTTCCCGGAGATTAGTCCCTCTCTCAATTGTCTCAAATATATTGTGTGGTGTTTTTCCCCTCTGCTCCCCTATTCTCCCAAAGAAAAAGCATTAAGATTCTAGATTTCAAGCTGGAAGGAATCTCAGAGGTTATTTACTCCTATAACTTCAGTTTACAAATAGGAATCTGAGTCTTAAAAAGGCAAAATATCTCAAGTTCATATAAGTAGGAAGTTACCAACTAGGATTTGAACTCAGGTTCTCAGTACTTTTTTTTTTAAACTAATTACGACCTTGCCCATTTGTCACACATCTGGATAAAGATACCTGACTACCCCAAGCCTAATATGATTTGACTTTGGTGATGTCAGAGCCTGTTAACATCAGTGGGGGAGGTTGGTCCAGAAAGTGGGATTGATGTGGTTCTCCCAAAGCATTAAAGGTTTATTGTTCTCTTATAGAATCCACTTTGCCTTTTCACTCACTTCTTCTGATTGTTTCCCATCTTTAGTCATTAAGATTAAAGATAAAAGTGGTAAAACATTGACAGTCTCTTCCTTACCCATAGCCATATCATTCTAGGATTGTCTGCTCTCAGAGGTTGTGTGCAACAGAATTGGAAAATTTGGCTCATTGTTCTGACCAATCAATATGAATTGTCTCCTTGATGTTTCTTTCTCCTATTCAGGAAGAACTTAATGAAGAATGTTTGGAAACCAGGCTGCCTCTGGAAATAGAGCTCCTTCCAGGCAGAGGAGAGATGCCCATTTTGGGAAGACCTTTGATAAGGGATTATACGATTAAAGCATTCTTAATGAATAAATACTTGGAGCTAGGCAGGCCCTTTGAGGTCATCTAGTCAAACTTCCCTCAGTTAATAAAAAAGGAATGAGAACAAAACAGGCAAGTTGAATTTCCCCCAGGTTATATTATTGGTATTCTATGGTCAGCTGGGCTGCCAATGGAAAGACTAGAAATCAAATCCACGACACCTAGCAATTAATTCAATGTCTTTTCTTACATCATTTTGCCTCCCTTCAGGTTTAGACAAGATAAATCCTTTCATGGATGGACTCTTCCATCTGAGATTTTATAATTTTGTAATATAGTCTTTTATACACACATATATTCATATATATGTATATAATAAATACTCTTTTAGTTGATTTAGATGAATTTAATTGACTTAGATGAATTATTTACTATTTTGTATTTGTAGAGACCTGCCTAGGGGAATGTCAAAGATTGCAGTGGACATAGCCATTACTACAAGGACTTTTAGAAAATGCTTCAGCCTCTAGCATTCTTCATCATGGATGTCCAGAAGCTCCTCATATAAGAGGTAGTAATCAAATGCTTACATCTTAACTTGTGGTAAGGTCAAAACCAAATTCTGAAGTTGGAAGGAATGCTGTACATCATAGACCCAAAAGTGAAAGAATCTTTAGAGTTTATCTAGTAGAACATTAATTTTCATATAAGGAATCTGAGACCAAGAGATATTAAATACCTTACCCAAGTTCACAAAGTAAAAAATGGCAAAGCATGAACTCAATCCCATGTTCCTGACTTCAAATCTAGCTTTTATCCCCTGGTTCCATACCTCTAACTTCATTAAATCTGACTTCATCGTTCCTTTTAATTCCCTTCTCCCAATCTCCTTTATAATTCATGAAAATAAAGCTCTGATAGACCAAGAAAAATGCCCATTTACACAATAAGTAGAAGAATTAGGATATATAAACTCTGTTTTTTTAATATTCCAAATTCATTATACCACATCTTTTTTTTTAACCTTCCTAACCTAAGGCCACCCCTATGTATAAAAGAACCACATCATATAGCAACAAGGATTTTGAGGAGGCATAGAAAACCAATTTTCAAAGCTGAGGTAACCATGGAACACTGAGTTGCATACCAAAGCCATGGAGTTAGAAGACAGAAATAAGAAAAAAACCCAAAGAAACATCTGAGTCTGCAAGAAAAGTATTTTTTAATAAGACACACAAATATGAATATGAGTGACTGATGCCATTTTTCCTATGTCTATGTTATTTTGACTAAGAGCTAATTAATATAATTTATGGATATGAAAAATAATTAATTTCTGTCTTACTCCACTTAGTGTAATTCTAAGAAATCACATCCATCTGAATGTAGACAAGGGATTTAAGATGATATGACTTCCTCTCTAGGCCAATAATTCTCAATGTGGGATCCTTCATCTGATATAGGATTTTAAGGCTCATGATATTAAGCTATTCCTTGATTTATTTCAAACTCAAACAAATCATCCTCTAATTGGCCCATCCACCCACTTTTCTCCAATGAGGAACATAGTCAGGTAAAATAGA